>NC_085102.1:1954875-1977375 GCF_963422355.1 Corticium candelabrum | reverse complement strand
AACGTAGTCTTTTAGACTTGGTTGTAATTTGGGATTAGGAGGATACCAAGTGGCAGTGTGTATATTCTTATGCTGGAAAAAGGTGTTTGTGATTCCCAGGTTATGTGCTTGACAAAATTCTATCAGTCTAACACCGTTGTCACTGGTTGACTTTGATAGACTAAACTGACCAACAACTTTTGAAACTACCTTTCCAAGTCTAGCATTGAAGTCACCCAGCACAAGAACAAGCGAACCTGTCTTATGCATGGCAACAGCAAGTTGTTGATAAAATTCTTCTTTAACTACCTCTTCGCATTGTTCTGTTGGAGCGTAACCAGCAATGACATTCAAAATTCCTTTGTCAGTGAGAAAGTCAGAACGCAATATTCCATCTGAGATAGGATCAAACGATTTGAGTGATTTTATCACATTATGTCTAACAACTAGACCAACACCCCTGGAAGCTAGCTCGGGTGGTCCAGAAAACAACAGACGATAGCAGGAGTCTTCATCTAAATCCATCATGCCTGCGCCAGGCAAGTGAGTTTCAGTAATGCCACATAATGTAATATCAGTTGTAATCAACTCTTTGGCAAGAAGGTCAGTTCTGCCCACACCTTTTAATGTTCGAACATTCCACATACCAAACTTGAGCAACTGATTCTTTTCCCACAACATGTCATTGATGTCTTTCCGCTTACGATGAATGGAAGAGCTTAAGCTAACAGTTGAAGGGTAGTGTAAACTTGACTTGCAACTATTCTTTACCATATATTGCATATGTGATGAAATTTCTTTACATGGTTCTTCATGGAATTTATTGATGACAATACACTAGAGCAATCCAGAATAGGACATCTCATGGAATGACCAGACCATGTTATTGTGGTACCAGAAGCAGATTGGGTAGCAGTCCGACTAAAAACTGAGTTATTAGGGGCAGTCGGAGAGCCCCCAATAACCCCTTCCCGCTAGAACAGCCCCTTGATTGCCGGGTTGCCTCTCAATCTTTGGAGCCCAGTTCTATTCCTGGCGTCACTGGCTCTTTCCCCAGCGCCACCCCTACTTTTGTCCACACGCGGAGGAGCGCGCTCTATTCTGCGTTTAGTAGCAACATATGTTTTAAGTGACCAGCTTGCTAGGCTAGCGCACCCTAGCCTCTCACCATCTTCAACCTGCCGAAGGTTGCAGTTAGCATGTATTTCCTCCCCCGGGCAATGGAACTACCAGAAATACAAGGTCCCGTGGGGTACCCTCTTGGAGGGTTCAGTGAGAGGACTTTCATCTCTCCCCCCCCCCCCACACACACACACACACAGACACACACACACACACACACACACACACACACACACACACACACACACACAGACAGAAAGACACACACACACACACACACACACACACACACACACACACACACACACACACACACACACACACACACACACACACACACACACACACAGACACACACACAGACACAGACACAGACACACACACACACACACACACACACACACACACACACACACACACACACACACACAGACACAGACACAGACACACACACACACACACACACACACACACACACACACACACACACACACACACACACACACACACCGACAGCCAAGACAGACAGACAGACAGACAGACAGACAGACAGACAGGGCTATTGTTAGAGATTTTGATGATTGTGAATTGTATTTTTTACACCTATGGGGTTTAAGTCAGTAAATTGTGATTATATAAAGGACTGATGGAAACTTTGTGGTAATTAAAATATATGATTGACGGAGAAACAAACAGACATACAGACACAGTTCCATAACTGGCTAACTATATTTCACATTTTCTCTTTTTCCAACTGCAATGTACATATTTGATACCAATACTTTGACCATCTGAATTTTTCTCGAGGCACTTTAAAAGTAAGTCAAATGTATTATGGCATCGCAGTAGAAATATGATACGATAACCTAACCTATCATATTGTAAACCGGGGTGAATAGTATGGGACAAGACCCTTTGTAAAATGTACATTTGGGTATATATATGCATATATTCAATATTAATTAAATGTGTTTTCAGCTGGAATTAATTCAGTGGTTACGCAAGGCTTCTTACTGTGTCAGTTCCATCATATTAATTTATTGATTCTTCTGTTCAAATGGAAGTTTTAGTCAATTGCATTGATGATTAGTCGTCACACAGTATTCTACCGTATCCTACTGTTGTGATGCCCCAATACTTGTGACATAGTTTCTTGTTTCAAAGTCCACTAACTACCTTGAGAAAGACCACAAATGCTGGTTAAAATGTCCGCAAAATATATACATATGTCACTAGTTAGAAAACAGAAGTGTCAACAATTCTCTGACTGACTAGCTATACGTTTACATTAGAAATGAAAACATCAATAAGTAAACATATTATTTCAGTCAAGAAAAGGAATGGTTCAACAAGTCCATACTTCCACCCAAAAACATGCAACTGGAACTTGTTTCTAAGCAGCATCTAGATATGATAAAATGTCATTTGTAGTCTCCGTGTCCTTCTGCCAAGGTTGCTGGATCAATAACCTGTGATGATTTAGCTAGGTTTACCTGCAATATATGGTTGACAGATGCAATACTAGAACGCGTGGGACCTTAATTAACCAGCAATGCAACAACATAGCTTTTTGTCTTGTCAGAAGGCAACAAAATAATATTGCCGACTTTGATTCATACGACGGTAACCATAAAGAAAGAAACCCTCCAGAAAATTGTGGCAATCTTGAATGTAAGGATTGATAGAGAAACCGAATTGTCAGCTGACACGTGTTCTCCCATTCCCACCGGTAACCACTGGGTAGTATTTGTCATTGACATGTCAGCATTGGTATATGCCAAATCTGAAGAAGATGTCATAGACAAGTATGCAGAGGTAAAACTGTCAAACACATTTCAAAGACATTCTCACTTTGCAAAATACTTTGATAGTACGTGTATATGGCAGCGTCGAAGAGAATGGGCAACCAGCTATCGGTTACGACTCCTCACAAGAGGAAATAGCACTAACAACTATGCCGAAGTAGGATTTCGTATTTTTCAGGATATAATTTGCCAGAGGACGAAAGCATTCAATTTGGTACAACTGTTTCAGTTTATTACAGTCAACCTAGAACAGAGCTATGAACTAAGACTACTAAATATAGGCGACAGTAGGTTTGACCGTGCACTGTCAGTTTGATTCTGTGGCTGGGATAGAGAAATGGTAGAGAGTACTGCTATAACAGAGATAGATGGAACCTCAGGACTTTACTCGGTTCCAGGTGTTTCAAATCGTCAGCAGTTTCATACTGTGGACATTAAACTAGGTGTGTGTTCTTTTTCAAACGGTATGACCGGACGGCCTTGTCACCACCAGGCAGCAATCGTCATGAAATATAAGCTGTCAAGTATCAACTATATTCCACATTACTCAGCTTTAGCACGAAGACAATTTGCAACAATTGCACGTGGCAATCAAGTTCAAAATGAGGAATTCTACGCAAGCCTCCATGAAAAAGACACTCATTCATTATTAACAAGAGAGAGTCAATACCCTAAATCAGAATCAACAGATACTGTTTATCCTAGTCAGTTGCAAAAATTCAAATGAAAACCAGAAACCCAGTTTTTTTCTTGGACATTGACTGTACTATGGACAACAGTGACAACAGTACAAAAGCCTTAGCCCCAATGTAATGTGCAACAACTTAGACTGTGTTGTCGAAGATCTCAAATCAAGACTGACGTGTGACACGCAAATCAAGGAGGTCGCAAATGAGTTCTGTGAAAAGTACTAGACATTGAAAATGTCCACAACGTTAGCCGCCAGTTTACACCAGTTTGGGGAAGCACAACTCCGTCCAACAGCAAAGAAAAATGTAACTGTAAAACGTTACAGACACAACATGATACCTGTGCAGACTACAGCAACAGCTCGTAGAAGACCACTTCTTGCACACGGTCGAAGTAATGCACCTCAAGGACGGCCAAGCGAAAGAATGCGGAAGGCAGAGATAGAACTTGACAAAAATGTAATGCCTAAGAGAGGAAAAAATTTCGATTAAAAACCACATTGTTTGTCTAAATTGACACAATTTTAGTAGTATTTTACACTATAGCCAACACCCCAGTTTAAATTATCAATAACCTAGAATTATAACAGTTACCTGATGTGTTGACATAGTATGCATACCATTGTTGTAAGAACATGCAATTTTGTTTGCAATATAGTTTGGTATACAATTGATATTCTAATATTTTTGGTAGCTTTATACATAGACTTGATGCTTAACTGAATAAAAGAGAGTTATTCACAATCAAGTTTTCCAAACTGTACATCTGGCTTGCACACATTTTTACTGCATACATACAGTGTACCTAAATTTTCAGTTACACAAAGGTAAGCTATATTACAGGCACATTGCTTTTTACCAAAAGCATAATCACACTCTTGTGTGTAGTCGCGACAAATATCAAAAAGGCACAAGAACGCAGATCATTTGCTACAACTGTACCAATTTAGAACAGGTATATCTTTCAGACACCACTGCAACACAACAATTATTTAGTAGAAGATAGTAGAAGAGTTGGGTACTATGTGGTGTTTGCCACGTAAGGGACAGTGAACTGACAGTCACACATTCTTCCATTTTTTGGGTTTAGCATTTATAGCAAATTATAATACTAACTGACACCAGCCGACAGTCATAGTACAGCACAAATCCGGAATGTTGGTTTGCACTGCCGTCCTTTCTAATTACACCATAAACTTTGTAATTCATGGTCTTTCCTGGTCGTGGCTGTCCAATGATCGATGTCAACTTCTCCTTTATTACATGGTCTGCGTTTGCCATCACGATCATGTTGTCATCCATTGTCAGTTGTCAGTTGGTGCGCGCGCGCGCGTACACACACACACACATACACACACACACACACACACACACACACACACACACACATACACACACACACACTGTCACCCACACACTGTCACACACACACACACACACACACAGACACACACACACACACACACACACACACACACACACACACACACACACAGACACAGACACACACACACACACACACACACACACACACACACACACACACACAAACACACACACACACACACACACACACACACACACACACACACACACACACACACACACACATTAGATTAAGCTCGAAAAATTCTAAATATACTAGAAGAAAGTAAACAAAACAAGAGTACTTGCCTGCCAGACAGCAAATTGCAAACTGACAACATCGTTGTGAAAAGAAGAAACATTTCTTGTTCTGCATCTTTATTTTGAATAATTTCCTCCATTACTGCATCGTGCTTTTTGCCGTGAAACGATCACGCAGGCAGTAACACGTGATTTATTGCTTGGTGTCACGTGTTGACTATAGCGCAAAACAGTGTGAGGCAACATGTTGTGAAGTAATTGATATCAAAACCACGTTCAAGAATAAAATTTGCTGTCACCAGATGAAGGTTATTGATATCAAATTCTTTAATAAAAGCTCGATACGTTGAATCATTAGTTGCAGTCAATACAACTATACTGCCATCGTATTTGGCGGAGTAGGCTTTAAACATGCCTCATTAGGTGGATCTACTTTTGATGAAACATGGCTACTACACCTACAACTAATTTACCGGAGACAAGATACCTGCAGAGACATTTCCATTCTGTTGGACATAGCGCAGACTATAATCATGCAGCAGTCATCATGCAGTCGAAAATGTACGGACGAGATAATTTTGAGGCATGCCAAGATGATTTCTGGGTGATTGATATTAAAACCGAAGAATTGTCTGAACTGATGGCTAGCAGTGAAGGACAAGCTTCTCAGATTCTCTGTTGTGCGATTACTCTGCTTCCTCAACACCGGGTCTACTACTAATCACTGTCATCTACAAATACCTTTATGCAAGTAACGGTTCAACCAAGAAACATGAATGTTTATCTTACACTTCAAACTGTGGCACAGTAGTGTATCTACGGTGGAGAGCGTGGTGTGGGCACGTGCCCCCCAAAATTTGGCTCCTTTCAAAATTTTGATCCTATAATTTGCAAATTGCAAAAAGGTTATTTTCAAATTTAAAATTATCTAGCCATGTAGTGATTGTTAATGCTCATGACAATGCTGATAATGATGATAATTACAGTAATATTAATTAAATCGAATTTATATTCCATAAAAAATTGCCTAATCTTGTTGTCACGTGACATCTATCAACAGTAGCACGCGTTCTTAATACGACCTAATGTCTTTGTGTAACGCAAATTTAAGAAACAGGCTTTCCAGAAGCGACACGAAAAAGACAGTATATTATCTTTCTTTAAGCTTAAATGGTAAGTCATTTATAATTCATGGCCTGTAAATTTCATTAGGGGGAAGTGGTATAGTAATCATGAAATGGTGTCAGTCTGCAGCACAGGAAGTATAATCTCTCTCTGACTTGACATACCATTCCTTGCCAGTGAAGGAAACTTTCGTAGACCTGCTCAAAATTCTTTAAAATTGCATTGACATTATAGGTGTCTCTACTGCGTCATGCGAGTGTTCACTTTAATTTTTGAAATGAATAAAGACCAAATTGGGCTGGCATGAGACAAATAGCCTAGAGCTTCTGGCCAGAGCAATGAATATGTCTAGTAAGATAGACTTGGAAGCAGCAGTAGACAAAAACAGAAGAAATAGTTGAAAAAGTAAACAGTTACATTAAGAGTAGAAATACAGATTTGAGAAATCTTTCAGTGTGCCCCAAGTCTTGGACTGTGGCTACGCCACTGTGTTGCATCTCATAGCATCGTTTAAAGGAAACGAAAATTTAAACGGTACGATGACTTTACCGATATCAAAATCTTTGTGTTGGAAAGGATTTATTGTTATGTTTGACACAATTCAAGTAAGCATCAAATATTTAGCGGGCAGATGTCCAGCTGAATTTATCTTATTTAACCTATCAGACAAAAATTGCACGTTATTTTCTGATTGTGAATGCATTAAATATTTCTGTGTTTGAACGTGTTAGTAACATTCAAGACTGGAGCTCGCAAAATTTCGGAGTACACGATTTGCGATTTCGATAGCGGTAATAGCGAAGTGTGTAATCAATTTCAACGAGGAAAGTTTGCGACTAGTCTTCCGTTCTCTTACCGGTTCTACATGCCAATATCCTACCTACTGACTGAAAGGAGCAGGGATCGTTGTATTTGTTGCTGTTGCTTTCGCTGGCATATCAGCATGTCTGTAATTTCTTAACAGAAAAGAATGGACGAACAAGCTTTGCCAAATGAAGTGATAGTGTTGACCAACGTATGTAAATAGACGAAGATGAAGTAATGTCTAAAGGAAAAATTGGATCCGGAGAACCTGGATCAGTTAACAACACTTTCTACATTGGGGCTGTAAAGAAAATGGTGGCTATTGGGTTACCCAAGTCTATGTAGAAGACTTTGAAACGGAGATAATGTTTATCAGAACTGTAGGACACAAGAAAATCGTTCTCTGCAAGAAAGTTACAAGCTGGAATCGTTCCTTTTCTTAATGGATATATGGAGCGCGGATCTCTAAGAAATGTACTATACGATTTACTGATTGATATCGATTATGAGCGTAATTGAGCTTTCATTTGCCATGGATGCAGAAAGAGGTATCTATTTTCTTCACACGTTAAAAACGCCTCAAATACATCGAAATCTGAAAAGCGATAATCTTGTGGTAAGCAGAGAATGAATTGTTGAAGTGGCTGATTTTGGTTTAGGGAGAGACGTTAGAAGTAACGCCAGAAAGACTCGACAGGCGAAAGGTAAAAACAGGCAATATCGCTCTGACCAAAAAAGGATTTCTCTATACTTCCCAAACGGGAAGGTTTATCTTATGCGGGTGTTGGAACTGCGAGATTGCGAGCTCCGGAATTAACTCTTCGTGAACTATACGATACCGCAGTATAGGCTTACAGGTATTCTATCATAAGAAAATTTCAGCAAGTAAATGGTGACATAAGCGTTCCGTGCAGTTTTGGAGTTATGCTGTGTAAATCTGGAAAAGACATCTTAGCTTTCATACGATTAATACAAAATTGATTATCAAGTGACCGACGCCCTAGTTGTAAACGAAAGACCCGTGATTGCTCACTATTGTTCATAGCCGTAAGCCGTGATTATAGAAGACTGCTCGTCACCTAAACCATTAACCAGACTTTCGTTCGCTTATGCTATTTCGCAACTTGAATCTCTCCAGAGAATGTAGATGACAATTTTGCATGAATTTCAATAGCAACATTCATTGTTTGCTAGAAGACTACATCACGCAATTTGTGCAATCTAGAGGTACCATACAAAGATGTAAATAATTTTGGAGTTGTTTTCACGCCAACCTAGTAACACTACTTTCTTTTACTGTAATCGAGAAATCGACACACATTGTGAAACAGGATTACTTCGTCCCATCGCGCCTCAAAGGATGTTAGATAGCAACTTTCTACAGTGTCATTCTAAAACTACTCTTGAAGATCAAATGATTGCAGAATGCAATCTTACCTGGCTAGACACAATCATCTCGCACAACTGGAATGCCAAAAGAGTTGTTTCTGTAATGTTTCAGGCTGCAGGTTAGTGTAGGAAGAACGGAAGGAGCACGATGACAATGTAAAACTTTTAGATAATTTCTTTTAGTGCGCCAGAGCAGGAAGAATTTATATGGAACTGGCCCTGATGTGTTCATAGTTATATTGTATTGTAAAAAAAAGAGAGTGCTTTTCTTTGTTACCAGTTTTCTTAATGAAACACTGAAGCCATTATCAGACTTACCCAAGAGGTAATTACACATTCAGTTACAGCATACTGAAACAGACATTTTTAACATCTAGTTTTTGTGCAACACAGAATCTAATATTAACGATAAAATTTCTTTAAGATTAGATTTGATAGATTCGTTTTATTCGCACGCGACTGCAGATGTACGCAACACTTGACTCTTCACATTATTGTCCTTTCATTTACTGTTGACACCAACTCTCTACGGAACACATATATTGAGTGTAGTTGTCAAAGTAACCTAGAATTGATCTAATAGCGCCCAACACACTGTAAACAGAAATGTAAGAACATCCAGCATTATTTTGAATGTCTGCTTTAAATCCCATAATTTTTGTATCGATATCTATGCAAACTTTAAATGATTTGTTGACTTTTTGTTCATAGTATTGGAGTGCTCCAGTAATGTCCAGACTCATCTTCTGTCTATTATTACTATTTGAGCAAGTGAAAAGTTTCAATGGGACAAACCGAGAGTTGCAACATGACGTTTCAAAAAAGATGCGATCAGCTGAAAGTGGCACGACATATGGTCATAGTAACTCTTTCTTTCTTGATTCAAACAGAAGAGGATGGCAAAAGTTCAACAGTTGGGGAAACAATGAACCTCAACGAATGAGCTGTGGAAGTGTTGCTTACAGTGTAACGATTGAAAACAAAACTCAGCAATACTTACTAATGTTGACTGCCTATCCAAAATGCCTAAGAGAGTACGACAAGACAAAGGTATTTGAATCTTGGTTGTACACCGTGGATACCAAATCGTGGCAAGAGCTTGACAAGTTCAGTCCATTACCCGCAAGGCCAGCAATGATTCAAATTTGCTCCAAGATTATTGCTTTGGAGGCAGTTGATACTGAAAGTTTCCTTAACTCAAACAAAGCATGGATATTGGACACTGCTTTGCTGCAGTGGCAGCAAACACAAGTAGATGGCGAAAGTCTTGATGGTTCACGTTTTAGCAACCAAATAGCAATTCCACCAAATATTAGAGGAGTGGCAATTCAGCAGTTACAAACTAATTGTCGGTGCAAGCAGTCCGCTTTAGTCTTCTTGCAACCGTACGATGATGATTCTCATAAAACTAAACCAAGAATGTATGAAGTGCGATGTGTAAACCGTGCTGGAATTGAAAGCTACGAAATGAAAATCGTTAAGTCTAATATGTCGCATATTTCAAGATTTTGGTCTCAGCTGGTGTGTTCATGTTCAAACTGCATAGCACTTTACAATCCTACTACCAATATTTTATGGAAGTTTGAAAATGAAACTTGGACCAATGTAAGCAAAATTCCTGGTCATCTAAAACTTTTTCCACATGTAAAGTATCCCAAAGAAAAATTTGGATGCGCATGTACAAATGAAACAGGCAGGTTCATCGTATTTAGCATTGCCGACAAAAATGTAGTAAAATTTGACTTAAAACGCAAAAAATACTCTATAGAAAATGTTGGAAGTATCCTTCCTAGTCACTTGTACCAGAGAGTTGTGGCCACCGTTATTGAAACACCACATAAGATCATAGTCTTTCTATCTGATATTCGTATTGGTAAAATAACAGCTTGGACTCTTATTTACCAAAATACAGTTTGGATTTGGACGATATCTCCAGCTCCAAAGATAGCGCCTTCTTCCCGTATAGAAGCGACTTCTGCTTTTAGAGACCATTTTTTAACTGTTTGGGGAGGATTAGATCGTTACAATATTAGAGGGGACACATATTATCAATCTTGGAGTCGATTGGTATGGACCTTAGACTTAACAACTATGCGTTGGTTGTTCAAAATAAAGGGAGATTTTTCAGATTTTATGAAATACCACGATACTTGCTGGATGACAAACAATTGCCTTGTATCGCTTCGGCAAAATAATAGACTAAAGGAGATAGAAGCATGGATCTATAATGTCTCAGCCACCTCATGGAAGTTTTTGGTATCAACATCTCTCATGAATAAACGCTTTGGCTTGTCTTTTGTGGCAGCTAATGCATCTACTGCTATATCGTTTGGCGGACAGGATTTTCCATCTAAGAAAGTTATTGATGAAACATTGATATTGCATCTCTTGCCAAGTGTACAATGGAGACGATCTTTGGCAGATAAAGTTAATATCGTTAGACCTAGCGCTCGCTTTAACCACGCTGCGGTCATTATGAAGACTAACATGAATGTATTTGGTGGAATAAATGCGGCCCAACAATGTTTGAATGATCTATGGGTGTTCGACATAAAAACCGAAAGATGGGAGGAAGTTACACCTGTCAATGAACCACCCGATCTCTCTGACGTTGACCATTGCTTGTATTTCGCTGCGTCAACCCCAGGTCAGCTGCTTGTTACATTAATACTTGATCTACTTGAAACGAACAGTGGCCAAGACGATGACAGAGCACTAATAACGTGGATGTTTATTGTAGACCTTAAAATGTGGCATCGTATTGATTACAGTCTAGAGAAAAGAAACGATAGGCATAGATTGACGATTGAAGACGTCATATCTAAAACTGTTTACTGGAACGGATTTCTTCTCATGTATGACTCGTATGCAGTAAACATCAGATATTTGGCAGTCAGATGTCCAGCTGGATTTACTTCATCCAACATATCTGACAAACCTTGTACTTTTTGCAAAAAGGGATTTTATAGAGAGACGATATTATCTAATTCAGATTGTTTTGCATGTCCGAACGGCCTAACGACAGTTAACGTTGGAGCTCGTAACATCACAGAATGCACCGTCTGCGACGATAATCCTTGCAAATACGGCAACTGTGTACCTGATTTTAAGGAAAGAAGTCTACGACCTGTCTGCAAGTGTTACATCGGCTACACCGGTTCTACATGCCAATATCCTACTTACTACTTAATAGTGACAGGACTCATTCTATTTGCTGTGGTTGTATCAGCGGGCGTAACCGCCTACTTATTCATGCTAAAAAGGGAAACGTTGAATGAGCGTGCTTTGCGAAGAGAAGTAGTCGCATTAACTGACGCATGGCAAATAGATGAGAATGAGGTGGCGTGCCAAGAGATGATTGGATCCGGAGCATCTGGATCCGTTTACAAAGCTTTTTACAGAGATGTCACCGTGGCTGTAAAGAAGATGGTGGCTATTGGTCTTGCCAAGTCTATAGAAGATTTCGAAACGGAGATAGTGTTCATGAGAACTGTAAGACACAAGAATATCGTCCTCTTCATTGGTGCAGGAAAGTCACAACCAGGAGACGTTCCTTTTCTTGTCATGGAATATATGGAGCAAGGATCTCTAAAGGACGTACTTTACGATTTATCTATTGATGTCGACTATGACCGTAAGCTATCATTTGCCATGGATTCAGCAAGAGGTATGAATTTTCTTCACACTTTGGAACCGCCTCGAATACATCGAGACCTGAAAAGCGATAATCTTCTGGTAAGTAAACACTGGATTGTTAAAGTGGCTGATTTTGGATTGGGTAGGGCTGTTGTCAATGATCTCAGCAGAAAGGAAAGACAGCATATGGAACGTGAAAATAGTACTTCCTCAGGTCATGCTACTTTACTTCCTTTCCTTTCAAAACGAGGTAACCTTTCTTTCGCTGGTGTTGGAACTGCGAGATGGCGAGCTCCAGAGTTAACTCTACGACGAGCCTATGATACTGCAGTGGACGTATACAGGTAGTGTAAACATTAGTGAAATATAAATAATCACACAGGCCTAATATGTAGATTGCCCAAAGGTGGGGCAAAAGCGTAGTTTAGTTACCTCAAAAATAGTCATAAAGAAAGTAAACGTTGATTTGATTAAACAACAAACATATAAATTCCAGACATTTTGAAGACATTCAAAGCCAAATAGCACAAAATCAATAGTAACAACTACCCATTAGAAATGACATCATCTAGTTTGGTCTAAATGCTCTTTGTACACTGTTGTCTACTGGGTTGATGAAATAGACAACTTAGTCGTGGAGATGTATGTAAAAATTGTTTCTTTCCATATTTCATATAATTACCACAGGTTTTCTAATTTCATAACAATCTTTTAAAATCACTTTCATTTACAATATCATTTTATTTACAGCTTTGGAATTTTGCTATGGGAGCTATGGACAAGGCAGCTGCCCTTTCATGAATACAGTTTCGACTATGAAGTAACAGATGCGGTGATTGACAAAGAACGACCAGAAATTCCTCGAGATTGTCCACCAGCGTTAGCCCTGATCATGAAGAAATGTTGGTCTTCAGAACCGTCAAACAGACCAACATTTGGCCAAGTTATTTTGCAACTTCAAACTTTAGAGACCATGTAGGTGATCTTAATACAGTCCCTACCTAAAAAAAATGTAGTAGAAGTTCACATTATGTTGATTTGCACTAACATACTAGAACTCATTGTATCGTTTACGACTATTCATTATCATGTCGTAGTTTGCACTTTTTCGTCTAACTTGAATCTTTGTAGCAAGTTATGTTGTTTTGAATCACAAAAATCTCAGAAATCATAAATATAGAGTTAAGTAAATATATAACATATATTATATGTTTCAGACACAAAATATCTAAGCGGAGAAATAGAAAGTTGTAACTTCTCATGTAACACGTGGATACTTACGGTCCATAGATGACGCAGAGATATATCTGCTTGCTGGTAGCTTCGTAAAGAACGCTATCCTCGTACTGTTGTGCTTGGTTCTCGTATGATACTAATACGGGAACCGGAAAGTATATTATATGGGAACGGCAGACGACACAACAACGTGGGAAGAGGTCTGATATCAGGCTAGCTTGCTGACTTATAACGAGGAAGTCTAATGTCTGCGCAATGTTCAAGGTAAGGATTGTAACATATATGTCAGCGAGTTTCTGTTTATTGACTACAGCCAACTGGGACTCCAAAATGACCATATCGTGTTCTCTCTTAATTGTTTGTCAACTGCAGTTGTAAATTTCTTAGTTAATGGGAGAGCGCTTGGTTTGGCGTTGTAACCATTAGTTTGCGCTGACGACATAGAGGTTATACTACAGTAAAAAAGGGGTTGCGTGATGCGAAAAACACAAGGAAACGTGCGTCTCCGCACGTAATCACGTGACAGACAGTGCCTTCATTCTACAACCGCACTATCGCCGTATGTGTGCTTTTCGCCATCGATTGAAGGTGTGTCGGTGATGCGAAAGCAAGTTTTACTTTCCCCTAAGCAAATATCAAAGGTAAAACGAAATCTACACTTATTCGACGCTATTTGTAAAACCAACTCGTACGATTTTGTTTTCTAACCATAACGTAATGCTTCGTTATCAAGTTTGCTCTGAGATATCGCCAAACTTCCCAACTTTATGTGTGACCAGAAACGTTTAGCGCCGAGGGCGTAGTCAGAGATGCGCGGACTGGTGAAGTACTCCTTTAACTAGCGTCTACTGTAAGAAACGGAGCTGTCTCTACATCCTTAGATTGCGAAATAACAAGACTTACGCTATTTTCAGTTTCATATATATATATATATATATATATATATATATATATATATATATATATAGCAATGCACTTAAATGCTGCCATATTCGTTGTTGGGATTCATTCATCAGTTTCATATACCGTGTTTAGAAATTATTAAAAGTTCTAATAAGACGTAAATTAAAGCCACGATAAATGCATATACTAAGTAATTAATTATCCAATAAATTGCATCATATTAACAGCTATTAAAGAATTTATTGCATTTGAAACGTACTACTAGACAAAACCGTTCCTACACAAGAAATTATCTAAATTTAAGGTTTACGTAACAGGTATGTCCCACTAGTGATTGGTAGTGAACTATGTACTTCACTTCCCAATACAATCAAAGATTTTTCCAAACGGTTCATTTCTTTCATATTTTCAATTGATCAGAACGCCCTGATCACACCTGAGGTGCTGATGAATTCTTACTGGACTGTAAGGAGAAGAACAATAGAAGAGACATCCTGCAAGAAGCTTATAAAGACGATTACTGGAATCGACTTCAAGTTCTTTTTGTGATGCTGACGACGGCTAGAGCAACGAAAGTGTCGTTGAAGTGTAAAAAGATGTTAACTCTTGCAATCTTCTGTCTCTTTTTATCAGTTAAGCAGGTTCAAAGCTTTAACAGGAAAATGAAGAAAAGTACACAAGCAGTTTAAAACTGACACGATCTGCTGAAAATGAACATCAAAAAATAAAACTGAATTTGCTCACTTTGATGTCAACGCACGAGGATGGCAATTTTTCAATAGTTGGACAATTAGTGAAACGATGTGGAAAGGTCGCTTATAGCGTCAAGATTAGAAATCGAGAGCAGCATCATTTACTGATCTCGGGAGGTCGTGAATCCTTTTTGTTTATATATAACCATTCCGGTATATTTGGAAGTTGGTTGTATACGGTTCATACTGACTTTGGCCAAAAGGTGGATAGTGACAAGTTTTCTTCATTATCTAGAAAACCAATAATGATTCAACTTTGCTCCAAGAGTTTTGTTTTAGGCCCATTTGATACAAAAGGGGTGAAAGTGTAGCTATTTGACACCGTTTCGCATAATTGGCAGCAAAGAAATGTAGCCGATGACATTCCAAAATGGTTACTTCTTACAAACGACGGCGATTATGATGCTATCAAAATCATTGCAGTTTCTGTTCAACCGACAAAGACTACTTGCCAACGCCATCAGTCAGCATAATTTTGTCCTATTTATCTCAAACTAAAAAATTAACAACGCACGAAGTGAGATGTGTCAATCAAAACTTTACTAAAGGCTACAAGTGGATTAACTTCAAATTTACCATTCCTAATTATTTGAACAATTACTTCAAATTGTTATCCTCATTTTAAAGTATTATATTGCTCTAATCTACTGCCACGAAGGTCAGTGGGTCTTTCGGCCATTTCAAATTTCAAATTTTCAAATTTTTAAATTTTAAATTTTCAAATTTTAATTTTTTAATTTTTTAATTTCTAATTTCTAATTTTTTTACGTAACGTTTTTATTTTTTTAAAATTTGCATTACATTTTCAAATTTTAATTTTTAAAAAATCAAAATTTCAAATTTCATTATTTCAAATTTGTAAATTTTTAGGTTCAGAATATTAGAAATTGCTTTGCCGACAAGAAAGCGGACGTAGTTGTGTATATGAACTGATGGCCGGATTTGAACTAACAGAAATTGAACGCTCATCCGTTCTTTCAAATAATTTGAGTACATCAGAAAAAGAAAATTGAAAGAGCGAGTAGCAGTGTACGCGGTAGGGAGTCCATTGGACGGCGTAGGGGTGCATTCCAACGCGTGCTGATACATTGATTCAATTAAACTAGGCGCGGTTTCTGCTAATCACATCAGCACGTTTCCTGTACCGTGTTTCTGCACCTGTACGCCGCTTCAGACAGCTACTAGTAACTCGAAGTGCATAATCGCGTCGTTACTGTAGATGTAGGAGTACGATTGGCCCAACTGCAAGTTGTACTTCATGTCTAGACTTTGTACATCACATAGAACACTACCCGATAGCGCAGATAGAACGTCTACAACCTCATGCTGTGTCTCTCTTGTGCCGTGAGAACAGAACCCACACTGACTACAAGTGAGAATTACGAGACCAAATAATAAAGGTGGACACGCAAGCAGTGCTCATGGCAGGAGGGCATAGGGAACGTACGTGTACACTCCTGCTGACACGCCCCTCCTCTCGACGGTACCGCGTCCAACTACTACATTTACGTATGTCGTACTGTACCGGCAGAATAACCGCCAATTCAATACCAACTAACTTTACACAAGCAACGTACTGCATGATCGCGTGAATTACGTTTGTACCGTATCGTAACCTTTCTACAGAGTCTCTAATTAGCTAAGAATGCAACAACACGCAGCTAGAGATCCTCTAGTATCGGTATCAACTCTGTTAGGGGTTTCGTTGAAGGACGCCCCCACACTACACATAGAACGCACGCACACACAATAAACAACGGATCCGAGTCAAAGACATCGTTTAGCACTCGGTAGGGGTGGATCGGTAGAGCGTGCGTTGAAAGAATGCTGTCACATGTTCGGCAAGATCGCTAGCGTTACGAGGTCGTGGAGGGCACAATCACGTTGGTGGTCGATGGTGCTTTGGAAATACTCCTGGATCATGAGAGCTGGCAGCGCCGACTAACTAAATTTCCGGACAGCGAACAACTTGGGGATTCCCCAACTAATTAACTGTAACCTATACCGCCGTGCAGCACGTACAGTATAGGCACATCGTATCAAATTGAGTCACGGATGGACGAGAGAGAAATTCAGGAAATGGTGAAGGCTGGGCTATCGCACTCAACCATAAGTTATATACTTCGAAGAAGACATCCTGGAGTTAATGGCTTTTCTGAACGATCCGTTAGACGATTTTGTCATGAGCAAAACATTCATTATCGTTCTGCATTATCTGACTTTGACATGAGGATGGTAGCGCAGGCAGCTGTTAGAGAAGTAATATGTTCTCTATTTAATAAACCCGTATAAACAGATGGAGACTTTTGCCGTTGTTACACGTCTCTACGTAGGTTGGTCCAGCGTACGGAAGAAAGATGATGAAAGGGTATCTTCAAGCAGGAGGACTTAGAGTTGGTGACAAGCGCATTGGACGCATTCTGAGAGAAGTTGCTCCTGGATAACATGGAAGGAGGCAGCAACTAGCTCATCGGCAAATAAATCTTGTGCCTTACTACGCTCACTATCCTGGACACAAAACTCGGTTTATTGTGTGTGCGTGTGCTCTATGTGTAGTGTGGGGCGTCCTTCAACGATACAGGAGGAAACTCCTAATTGATGTTGATACCGATACTAGAGGATCTCTAGTTGCGTGTTGTTGCATCCTTAGCTAGGTAGAGACTCTGTAGAAAGGTTACAAACGTAATTCACGCAATCATTCAGTACGTTGCTTGTGTAAAGTTAGTTGGTATTGAAGTGGCGACTAGTCTGCCGGTACAGTACGGCATACGTAAATGTAGTAGTCGGACGCGGTACCGTCGAGGGGAGGGGCGTGTCAGCAGGACAAGTGTACACGTACGCTCCCTATGCCCTCCTGCCATGAGCACTGCGTGCGTGTCCACCTTTATTATTTGGTCTCGTAATTCACTTGTAGTCAGTGTGGGTTCTGTTCTCACGGCACAGGAGAGACACAGCATGAGGTTGTAGACGTTCTATCTGCGCTATCGGGTAGTGTTCTATGTGATGTACAAAATCTAGACATGAAGTGCAACTTGCAGTTGGGCCAATCGTACTCCTACATCTACAGTAATGACGCGACCATGCACTTCGAGTTACTAAAAATTAGTAACTGTCTGAAGCGGCGTACGTGCAGGTGCAGAAACACGGTACAGGAAACGTGCTGATGTGATTAGCAGAAACCGCGCCTAGTTTAATTGAATCAACGTATCAGCACGCGATGGAATGCACCCCTACGCCGTCCAATGGACTCCCTACCGCGTACACTGCTACTCGTTCTTTCAATTTTCTTTTTCTGATGTACTCAAATTATTTGAGAGAACGGATGAGCGTTCAATTTCTGTTAGTTCAAATCCGACCATCAGTTCATATATACAACTACGTTCGCTTTCTCGTCGGCAAAGTAATTTCTAATATACAGAACCTAAAAATTTACAAATTTGAAATAATGAAATTTTAAATTTTGATTTTTCCAAAAATTAAAATTTGAAAATGTAATGCAAATTTTTAAAAAATAAAAACGTTACGTAAAAAAATTAGAAATTAGAAATTAAAAAATTAAAAAATTAAAATTTGAAAATTTAAAATTTGAAAATTTGAAATTTGAAATGGCCGAAAGACCCACTGACCCACGAACGCCTTGTTGAAGTACAAAAACGAAGCATAGACAAAGGTATTAACAATTTTTACTAAATTGCAACCATTTCAAGACGTGAACAGTATTAAGACATTTGGTTGTCCAATAATTAATCAAACCAGTATCTGCCTCGTTTTCAACATCCGCGATCGAAAAGTACTGGCATGTGACTTGAAACGCAATAAATGTATTATTGAATGCTTTCCAAGCGACATTCTTGATCGTTGGTACGTAGAAGTATCGACTACCGTTGTTGAAGATTGGAATGAAATTATTGTTTTTATAAATAACACTTATGTTGGTAGAACCAGGGGTTTGAAAATTTATTTACAGAAATGGAGTTTGGGTTTGGAAAATATGACAAGATCCTTCCATTGCAATGTCATCTAGAGTATATTCAAGTTACTATGTGAAGGATAGTTATTTAACTGTAGTAGTAGGATTCAGTGATAAAACCTTTCCTACAGACCAAATACTTTCGAATGGACTGATATGCAATTTAGATCTAGGAAGCACGCAGTGGCGGCTAAAATTAGAGAAAAATGTTTTAGATTTTAGCTTTTCCGAAGCTAGCACGTTTATGAAAATCTGCTGCTTTGTTGCACTTTGCTACCCTTGTAACCAACAAATGTTAGAAACATGGATCTATAATACTTCTGACAACACGTGGAAGTTACTGATAGCCATGTCTTGGATTGCATATAGTCAACATATGTCTCTTGCAACGGCTAATGCAACCACCGCAGTTCTATTTGGCAAAAGAATTCCTGCTTTCGCATCCAAAGCTGCATTTAATGAAACATGCATATTAACACTTAAACCAAAACTGCAGTGGCGAAAATGTCGACAGAAATAGCAATCAATCTCTTACTCCTAGCGCGCGCTCTACACATGCAGCGGTCATGATTCGGTTAAATATGTATGTATTTGGTGGAATAAAGGCTTTCATAAAACTTTTAAATGATTTTTGGGTATTTGATGTTGAAACAGAACGATGGTCAGAAGTGAAAGCTGTCAATGAAGGACCTGATCTTTCAGGCGTCTGGCCTTGTGCCTATTTTGCTGCTTCGACACAGGGTCAACTATATTTGAGCGTATCTTGCGACACTGGTTACCTCTCCGGAATGGGTCGTTGTAAAGACGTACTAGTGCATACGTGGATGTTTGTTATACATCTTAGAACGTGGTATCTAATAGCAACATATCAACTAAACGAAACTCAGCCAAGTCGCTTGGAGGCGTTTTATCAAAAAGTGTTTACTGGGAAGGATTTCTCATCTTGTTTGGCTCAGCCGAAGTAAATATCAAATACTTAGCACTCAGATGTCCAGCGAGCTATACTTTAGTCAATACATCAGAAAACCATGTAATTGTTGTAAGAAAGAGAGAGACAAACTTTCTGATCCAAACTGTTTTCCCTGTCCAGACAGCCTAAGGACTGTTAACGTCGGAGCTCGCAAAGTTTCAGAATGAGCAGTGTGCGATGTTGACCGTTGCAAATACGGTAAGTTTAGACGGGACTTCACGGAGGGAAGTTTGCGTCCAGCCTGCAAATGTGACGTTGGTTTCACTGGTTCGACATGCCAATATCCTACCTACTATTTCATAGGGGCAGCAATGACCATATTCGTTGCGGTTATTTTCGATGGCGTAACAGCTTATTTTTTAGTGATACAACAAAAAAGGACTAAGTGAACGTACTTTAAGAAAAACAGTAGACGTGTTAACAGATGTATGGCAAACAGATGAAGATAAAGTTATCTCAGAAGAACGACTTGGATCTGATGCACCTGGTAGCGTTTACAAAGCTTCTTACAGAAATTTAACACTAGCTGTAAAGAAGATGATGGGTGTCGGTCTTCCTAAACCTATAGAAGACTTTGAAACGAAGATATTGTTTATGAGAACTGTAAGACAGAAGAATATCGTTCTCTTCATTGATGCAGAAGAGTCACAATCTGGAGTTGTTCCTTTTCTTGTCATGGAATATATGGTGCGAGGATCTCTAAGAATGTTCTATACAATTTATCGATTTATATCGACTATCATCAGTATGAGCGTAAACTATCATTTGCCATGGATTCAACAAGAAGTATTTATTCTCTTCATTCGTTCGAACCGCCTCGAATGCATCGAGATCTGAAAAGCGATAATCTACTGGTAAGCAAAGACTGGATTGCTAAAGTGGCTGATTTCGGTTTAGGGAGGACCGCTTAACGGTAACATCAGAAAACACGAGCCACAACATATTAGACGCAACAATCGCTCTAATCCACAAACTATTTTTCTACTTTCCAAACGAGAAGGTTTATCTTATGCAGATGTTGAAAAGCGAGATGACAAGCTCTAGAATTGATTCTTTGAGAGACATACGATACCGTAGTAGACGTTTACAGGTATTATGACACAAATTGATTGACTTAATTAAACGTGAACATTATCAGAAATTTGTATTTTAGCATGGAATTTGTTTGGTTGGAAATCTGGACAAGACAGCTTTCCTTCGATCAATACAGTTTTGATTACCAAGTTACCGATGTCGTTGTTGAAAATATAAAAGCGGCAGTTCCTCGAGGTTGTCCCAAGCCCCTAGTCATGATCATGAAGAAATGCTGGACAACAAGACCATCAAACAGACCTTCGTATGGCCAAATTATTTCCCAACTTGAATCCATATAGAATGCGTCTATAGAAAACAAAATTCTTGCAGTAGCCTTGTTTACGACTTCAGGGCAGCGTCTCTAATCAGCTTACACAATTTCATCCAAGCAGCAACACAGTGACTTCTAATTAGGTGTTGATTTCCATTGACTACATCAAATTCTGTAACACATAAGTGTCAGTATTCAAGCTTGAGTCAGTACCGTGCACATGCTTAAGTTCTTCTGACTTTCGCTGCTTTGTATGTCTCTTTGCGACTGCTCACTTTCCACGAGGTCTGAAGTACACCTTTTTTAAAAAAGCCGCTAGAACTGCACTGCGTTCTGTTTCAAAATAACTTAAAATTGACTGACGTTTTTTCCTGTAACATGATAACTAGATTTTTTTGTAAGTATCCATAATTTGAACGCTCCTGACCCAGAGCCTAGTGAGGAGACGTGTTGTATATCTTCTAGTACGCAAGGAGCTCCTCAACCCAGTTCACACCTTTATTTTTGTTAGTAATCATGTCATAACGTATGCGATTTTTCAGTGATAGGTTTACTTTTTCAGGCTATTTCATACACAGCGCACAGATGCACCATGTAGTTAGAAGAGATACGTAGATTAAAGTTTTTGCACTTACTTTTCCTTGAGACTGCGAATGATACAGTCTGCTGCGAATAATCTTGATGTTTGTCAACGAAGACAGTAGCTCTACAACTCCTTTAACATCTGTTCCTTGGTCTGTTTGAATAGTAGCCGTTTGTCCAATCGTGTAATACAACTCCAATAATTTATTGTCAACAAGAAATGATTATTTACCCGCAAGATGTTGAAGAAAAAGATGTCTAATGTTGTCAAACTTAACGTTTTAAATTAATTAATATTTTTATACAGTTTGAGACAGTGACAATGTCAATTCACCTGCTAAAAACGTTAACAACACAGAGGACGCATTTGTAGGTCAAACCGTCTACTCTACGTCCACCTCAATTGCCATGCCTGACAAGTCCACTAGATCCAGTTGTTTGGAATGTTGAACTCTTCTTGCTAAGGCAAGAATTAGTGGGGCGTTATTGAGAAACTTCTGATGTAACTCCTGTGATTTTCTTAGACTGTCCATGCAAGCTTGAATTCCTTTTTCTAACCCCAGAAAA
>NC_085102.1:1927375-1949875 GCF_963422355.1 Corticium candelabrum | reverse complement strand
TAACATTAACCCTAACCTTAATCTTTTATACTTGCACTTGCCATGACGTCATGCTGTCATGAATGCTGCTGCCACGACAGGGGTGACTTTGGCGCTGTTTCCAATTGATCATAATGTCATGATAGATCTTAGCAATATCCAGATGGGTGTACTAGGAGCTACTTTTCTGCAGTTGTTGACACAAATAGCTAAGGTAGAATGACGTCTGCAGGCGGTTTGCCAACTTTTTTATTATCCTGTCGGTGAAGGCACCCCATACCTCACGACGGAATGTGAATGTCAGAATCTTACGTCTTTTGTTCGTTCTTTCCTGTTCGCTGTCTTGCTTCTCAAATATGGCGGCTCCTTTCTTCATGATGCGTGTCGGCAGAGGTTTACGAAACATCTTGCTTCGAAACGTATCGAGAGTAGCTAGACGATATTGAATATTTTGGAGCTCTTTCGTCATCTTCTTGGCTTGCAGGAAAACGTCGGATATTTGCGATTTTTTTAGATCGGCATGATGTTGCTCTGGGTTGTCTACTACACCACGCAGAGCTGGGTAGCTCAAAGTTTTAGTGGCACGTTGTATTCGTTGAGACATCTCTAAGTCTCAGGATTTAGAGATGAACTCTACAAGCACTCCTTTTTGCAAGTTAGAGTATCTCTTGAGTCCGATGTTCTTGGCCTGCTGTAGCAGAGCTTTGATCGTTGTTAAAACAACTGGTTTAGGAGTTAGACCTCCATTCTCTGGACCTCGGATTTCAGAGGTACGCGCTACAAGATCCTGTTTTCGTAGGCGAGAGTATCCCTTGAGTCCGATATTTTTACCTGCTGTCGCAGGGCTTTGATCGTTGTTAAAACAACGGTTTTTTCGGTTATATCTCCGTTTGCAGTGAATCGGTGATTTATGGTACAGACAATTCTGCTGTTATATACTGTAGAATATATTTCTCTAATAGAGCGCAATTTTCCTCTATGGAGCACACCACGCGATTCTGTGGCTATAGACCGTTGATGTTATTTGTCTAATAGGGCGAAAATCTACTCTATAGAGCACACCACACCATTCTGTGGGTGTATACTGTAGGAGCTATTTGTCTAATAGCTCAACTTTCCTTTCTCAGAACTTCTTACGTATCGGGCGCCTAGGGAGGTGCGCGTCCTCGAGGGGGGAGATACTAGACCCTACAAAATATTTCATTATTATTACTTGCATGCAATCCCAAGCGAGAGAGAGAATCGTTTGTTTATATAGATCTCGGCAATACAAAAAGATATTTTTAAAAACCATTTTTGAGAACTCCCGTACCCTCTTTTTGCCACACTCCTAAAGAGGGTATGGCGTAGTGTCTAGCGTTGGTGACGATCAGAATAGATCATCATCTTTACAGTCAATCTGCGTTCTGAGAGAACAAGAGCTTGAAAGTGTGGACATCGAAAGGATTGCCAAGTCCTGACTTTGCACATTCTCATGGAGACGTATCAATCTATCATATCAACAGCAACTCAATTTCATTTGCGCCTTTGTCAATACTTGTAATTACTCAACATTTATTTTACGCAGTGTATATATATGAAACTTAGATCTAACAATCATTCACTGGTTGAAAACATGTTTCCAGTTCTTTTCTTGATAAGAGTGAAAGATGTTACGGATCTCCAACTAGTTGTTGCATCAGTAGATTGTGTTTCGTTGCACGTTGCACTGAAATGGACAAAAGAAATATTGCAAATGTGTGGATGTCTAATACTGCCGTCACCAGATGGAGGTTATTGATATCAAATTCTTCAAAAGCTTGATATGTTGAATCATAAGTTGCAGTCAATACAACTATACTGCCATCGTATTTGGCGGAGTAGGCTTTAAATATGCCTCCTTAGGTTGATCTACTTATGATGAAACATGGCTACTACACCTACAACTAATTTACCGGAGACAAGCTACCTGCAGAGACGTTTCCATTCTGTTCGACATAGCGCAGACTATAATCATGCAGCGGTCATCATGCGGTCGAAAATGTACGGACAAGATAATTTTGAGGCATGCCAAGATGATTTCTGGGTGTTTGATATTAAAACCGAAGAATGGTCTTAAACTGAAGGCTAGCACTAAAGGAAAACTTCTGAGATTTTTTGTTGTGCGATTACTCTGCTTCCTCAACACCGGGTCTGCTACTAATCACTGTCATCTACAAATACCTTTATGCAAGTAACGGATCAACCAAGAAACATGAAAGTTTATCTTACACTTCAAACTGTGGCACAGTAGTGTATTGATGGTGGATGGCCTGCTGGGGGCACGTGCCCCCAAAATTTGGCTTCTTTTAAAATTTTGATCCTATAATTTGCAAATTGCAAAAAGGTTATTTTCAAATTTTAATATTATCTAGCCATTTAGTGATTGTTAATGTCCATGACAATGCTGATAATGATAATGATTACAGTAATATTAATTAAATCAAAATTATATTCCGTAAAAAAATTGCCGAATCCTGTTGTCACGTGACATCGATCAACAGTAGCACGCGTTCTTAATACGACCTAATGTCTTTGTCTAACGCAAATTTAAAGAAACAGGCTTTCCAGAAGCGACATGAAAAAGACAGTATATTATCTTTCTTTAAGCCTAAACGGTAAGTCATTTTTAGTTCATGGCCTGTAGGTTTCATTAGGGGGAAGTGGTATAGTAATCATGAAATGGTGTCATTTGAGGCGGAGTCTGCAGCACAGGAAGTATAATCTCTCTCTGACTTGATATACCATTCTTGCCAGTGAAGGAAACTTTCGTAGACCTGCTCAAAGTCTTGAAAATTGCATTGAAATTATAGGTGTCTCTGTCTCGTCAAGTGAGTGTTCACTTTAATTTTTGAAATGAATAAAGACCAAATTTGGGCGGACATTAGACAAATAGCCTAGATCTTCTGGCCAGAGCAATGAATATGTCTAGTAAGATAGACTTGGAAGCAGCTGTAGACGGGTTTGCCGCAGTAGACAAAAACAGAAGAAATGATTGAAAAGGTAAACCGTTATATTAAAAGTAGAAATACAAATTTGAGAAATCTTCCAGTGTGTGCCCCAAGTCTTGGACTGTGGCTACGCCACTGTCTTGCATCTCAATGCATCGTTTAAAGGAAACGAAAATTTAAACGGTACGATGACTTTACCAATATCAAAATGTTTGTGTTGGAAAGGATTTACTGTTATGTTTGACACAATTCAAGTAAGCATCAAATATTTAGCGGCGGACGTCCAGCTGAATTTACCTTAATTTAACCTATCACACAAAAATTGCACGTTATTTTCTGATTGTGAATGCATTAAATATTTCTGTGTTTGGACGTGTTAGTAACATTCAACATTGGAGCTTGCAAAATTTTGGAGTACACAGTTTGCGATTTCGATAGCGGTAATAGCGAAGTGGGTAGTCAATTTCAGCGAGAAAAGTTTGCGACTAGTCTTCCGTTGTCCTACCGGTTCTACATGCCAATGTCCTACCTACTGACTGAAAGGAGCAGGGATCGTTGTATTTGTTGCTGTTGCTTTCGCTGGCATATCAGCATTTCTGTAACTTCTCAACAGAAAAGAATGAGCGAACAAGCTTTGCCAAATGAAGTGAGAGTGTTGAGCAACGTATGTAAATAGATGTAGATGAAGTAAGGTCTAAAGGACAAATTGGATCGAGATCATCTGGATCAGTTAACATCGCTTTTTACATTGAAGCCGTAAAGAAAATGGTGGCTATTGGGTTACCCAAGTCTATAGAGAAGACTTTGAAACGGAAATAATGTTTATCAGAACAGTAGGACACAAGAAAATCGTTCTCTGCAAGAAGTCCCAAGCTGGAGACGTTCCTTTTCTTAATGGATATATGGAGCGCGGATCTCTAAGAAATGTACTATACGATTTATCGAATGATATCGATTATGAACGCAATTAAGCTTTCATTTGCCATGGATGCAGAAAGAGGTATCCATTTTCTTCACACGATAGAAACGTCTCTAAGACATCGAAATCTAAAAAGCGATAATCTTGTGGTAAGCAGAGAATGAATTGTTCAAGTGGCTGATTACAGTCTATGGAGGAACGTTAGAAGTAACGCCAGAAAGACTCGACAGGCGAAAGGTAAAAACAGACAATATCGCTCTGATCAATAACGGATTTCTCTATACTTCCCAAACGGGAAGGTTTATCTTATGCGGGTGTTAGAAATGCGAGATTGCGAGCTCTGGAATTGACTCTTCGTGAACTATACGATACCGCAGTATAGGCTTACAGGTTTTCTATCATAAGAAAATTTTAGCAAATAAATGGTGACATAAGCGTTTCGTGCAGTTTTGGAATTATGCTGTGGGAAATCTGGACAAGACATCTTAGTTTCCATAAGATCAATACAAATTTTATTATCAAGTGACCGACGCCGTAGTTGTAAACGAAAGACCCGTGATTGCTCACAATTGTCCATAGCCGTAAGCCGTGATTATAGAAGACTGCTCGTCACTCAAACCATTAACCAGACTTTCGTTCGGTTATGCTATTTAGCAACTTGAATCTCCAGAGAATAGAGATGACAGTCTTGCATGGATTTCAATAGCAACATTCAGTGCTATCTAGAAGACTACTGCACGCAATTAGTGCAATTTAGAGGTACCATGCAAAGCTGTAAATAATTTTGGAGTTGTTTGCACGCTAACCTATTAATACTACTTTCTTTTACTGTAATCGAGGTAGCGACACACATTGTGAAACAGGATTACTTCGTCCTATCGCGCCTCACTGGATATTAGATAGTAACTTTCTACAATGTCATTCTAAAACTACTCTTGAAGATCAAATGCTTGCAGAATGCAATCTTACCTGGCTAGACACAATCATTTCGCACAACTGGAATGCCAACAGAGTTGTTTTTGTAATGTTCAAGGCTGCAGGTTAGCGTAGGAAGAACGGAAGGAGCACGATAACAAACTTTTAGATAATTTCTTTTAGTGCGCCAGAGCAGGAAGTATTTATATAGTAATGACCCTGATGTGTTCATAGTTATATTATATTGCAAAAACAAAAAGATAGAGTGCTTTTCTTTGTTATCAGATTTCTTAATGAAACACTGAAGCCGTTATCAGACTTACCCAAGAGGTAATTACACATTCAGTTACAGCATACTAAAACAGACAATTTTAACATTTAGTTTTTACGCAACACAGAATCTGATATTAACGATCAAATTTCTTTAAGATTAGATTTGATACATTCGCTTTGCTGGCACGCGACTGCAGATGTACGCAACATTTGACTCTTCACATTATTGTCCTTTCATTTACTGTTGGCACCAACGCTCTACGGAACTGATATATTGAGAGTAGTTCTCAAAGTAAGCTAGAATTGATCTAATAGCGCCCAACACACTGTAAACAGAAATGTAAGAACATACAACACTATTTTAAATGTCTGCTTTAAATTCTGTAATCTTTGTATCGATATCTAAGCAAAATTTAATGATTTGTTGACTTTTTGTTAATAGTATTGGAGAGCTCTAATAATGTCCAGTCTCATCTTCTGTCTATTATTATTATTTGAGCAAGTGGAAAGTTTCAATGGGAGAAACCGAGAGTTGCAAAATGACGGTTCAAGAAAGATGCGATCAGCTGAAAGTGGCACTACAAGTGATCATACTAACTCTTTCTTTCTTGATTCAAACAGAAGAGGATGGCAAACGTTCAACAGTTGGGGAAACAATGAACCTCAACGAATGAGCTGTGGAAGTGTTGCTTACAGTGTAACGATTGAAAACAAAACTCAGCAATATTTGCTAATGGTGACTGCCTATCCAAACTGTCTAAGAGATTACGACAAGTCAAAAGTATTTGAATCTTGGTTGTACACCGTGGATACCAAATCGTGGCAAGAGCTTGACAAGTTCAGTCCATTACCCGCAATGCCAGCAATGATTCAACTTTGCTCCAAGATTATTGCTTTGGAGGCAGTTGATACTGAAAGTTTCCTTAACTCAAACAAAGCATGGATATTGGACACTGTTTTTCTCCAGTGGCAGCAAACACATTTAGATAGCAAAGGTCTTGATGGCTCACGTTTTAGCAACCAAATAGCAATTCCACCAAATATTTAGAGGAGTGGCAATTCAGCAGTTAAAAACTAATTGTCAGTGCAAGCAGTCCGCTTTAGTCTTCTTGCAACCGTACGTTGATGATCCTCATAAAACCAAACCAACAATGTATGAAGTGCGATGTGTAAACCGTGCTGGAATTGAAAGCTACGAAATGAAAATCGTTAAGTCTAATATGTCGCATATTTCAAAATTTTGGTCTCAGCTGGTTTGTTCATGTTCAAACTGCATAGCACTTTACAATCCTACTACCAATATTTTATGGAAGTTTGAAAATAAAACTTGGACCAATGTAAGCAAAATTCCTGTTCATTTGAAAGGTTTTTCAGATTTAGACTTTTCCAGAAGAAAATTTGGATGCGCATGTACAAAAGAAACAGGCAGGTATATCGTATTTAGCATTGCCGACAAAAACGTAGTAAAATTTGACTTAAAACGTAAAAAGTATTCTATAGAAAATTTTGGAAGTGACCTACCTGGACACTGGTACCAGAGAGTTGTGACTACAGTTGTTGAAACCCCACATAAGATCATAGTCTTCCTATCTGATATTCGTATTGCTAAAATGACAGCTTGGACTCTTATGGACCAAAATACAGTTTGGATTTGGACGAAATCTCCAGCTCCAAAGATAGCGCCTTCTCCTCGTATAGAAGCGACTTCTTCTTTTAGAGACCATTTCTTAACTGTTTGGGGAGGATTTGATCTGTACAATACTAAAGGAGACACATATTATGAATCTTGGAGTGGATTGGTATGGACCTTAGACTTAACAACTATGCGTTGGTGTCTCAAAATAAGGGGAGATTTTTCAGACTTTATGGAATACCACTATACTTGCTGGATGACAAGCAATTGCCTTGTAGCGCTTCGGCATAAGGCTAGACTAAAGCAGATGGAAGCATGGATCTATAATGTCTCAGCCAACTCATGGAAATTTTTGGTATCAACATCTCTCATGAATGAACGCTATGACTTGTCTTTTGTGGCAGCTAATGCATCTACTGCTATATCGTTTGGCGGACGAGAATTTTTATCTGACAAATTTATTGATGAAACATTGATATTGCATCTCTTGCCAAGTGTACAATGGAGACGATCTTTGGCAGATAAAGTTAATATCGTTAGACCTAGCGCTCGCTCTAACCACGCTGCGGTAATTATGAAGAACAAAATGTATGTATTTGGTGGAATAAATGCGGCCCAGCAATGCTTAAATGATCTATGGGTGTTCGACATAAGCACCGAAAGATGGGAGGAAGTTACACCTGTCAATGAACCACCCGATCTCTCTGACGTTGACCATTGCTTGTATTTCGCTGCGTCAACCCCAGGTCAGCTGCTTGTGACATTAATACTTGAACTACTTGAAAAGAACGGTGGCCAAAACGATGACAATGCGTTAATAACGTGGATGTTTATTGTACACCTTAAAATGTGGCATCGTATTGATTACAGTCTAGAGAAAGGAAACGATAGGCATAGATTGACGATAGAAGACGTCATAACTAAAATTGTTTACTGGAACGGATTTCTTCTCATGTATAACTCGTACGCAGTAAACATCAGATATTTGGCAGTCAGATGTCCAGCTGGATTTACTTCATCCAACATATCTGACAAACCTTGTACTTTTTGCAAAAAGGGATTTTATAGAGAGGCGATATTATCTGATTCAGATTGTTTTGCATGTCCGAACGGCCTAACGACAGTTAACGTTGGAGCTCGTAACATCACAGAATGCACCGTCTGCGACGATAATCCTTGCAAATACGGCAACTGTGTACCTGATTTTAAGGAAAGAAGTCTACGACCTGTCTGCAAGTGTTACATCGGCTACACCGGTTCTACATGCCAATATCCTACTTACTACTTAATAGTGACAGGACTCATTCTATTTGCTGTGGTTGTATCAGCGGGCGTAACCGCCTACTTATTCATGCTAAAAAGGAAAACGTTGAATGAGCGTGCTTTGCAAAGAGAAGTAGTCGCATTAACTGACGCATGGCAAATAGATGAGAATGAGGTGGCGTGCCAAGAGATGATTGGATCCGGAGCATCTGGATCCGTTTACAAAGCTTTTTACAGAGATATCACCGTGGCTGTAAAGAAGATGGTGGCTATCGGTCTTGCCAAGTCTATAGAAGATTTCGAAACGGAGATAGTGTTCATGAGAACTGTAAGACACAAGAATATCGTTCTCTTCATTGGTGCAGGAAAGTCACAACCAGGAGACGTTCCTTTTCTTGTCATGGAATATATGGAGCGAGGATCTCTAAAGGACGTACTTTACGATTTATCTATTGATGTCGACTATGACCGTAAGCTATCATTTGCCATGGATTCAGCAAGAGGTATGAATTTTCTTCACACTTTGGAACCGCCTCGAATACATCGAGACCTGAAAAGCGATAATCTTCTGGTAAGTAAACACTGGATTGTTAAAGTGGCTGATTTTGGATTGGGTAGGGCTGTTGTCAATGATCTCAGCAGAAAGGAAAGACAGCATATGGAACGTGAGAATAGTACTTCCTCAGGTCATGCTACTTTACTTCCTTTCCTTTCAAAACGAGGTAACCTTTCTTTCGCTGGTGTTGGAACTGCGAGATGGCGAGCTCCAGAGTTAACTCTACGACGAGCCTATGATACTGCAGTGGACGTATACAGGTAGTGTAAACATTAGTGAAATATAAATAATCACACAGGCCCAATGTGTAGATTGCCCAAAGGTGGGGCAAAGGCGTAGTTTAGTTACCTCAAAAATAGTCATAAAGAAAGTAAACGTTCGTTTGATTAAACAACCAAACATATAAATTCCAGACATTTTGAAGACATTCAAAGCCAAATAGCACAAAATCAATAGTAACAACTACCCATTAGAAAGGACATCATCTAGTTTGGTCTAAATGCTCTTTGTACACTGTTGTCTACTGGGTTGATGAAATAGACAACTTAGTCGTGGAGATGTATGTAAAAATTGTTTCTTTCCATATTTCATATAATTACCACAGGTTTTCTAATTTCATAACAATCTTTTAAAATCACTTTCATTTACAATATCATTTTATTTACAGCTTTGGAATTTTGCTATGGGAGCTATGGACAAGGCAGCTGCCCTTTCATGAATACAGTTTCGACTATGAAGTAACAGATGCGGTGATTGACAAAGAACGACCAGAAATTCCTCGAGATTGTCCACCAGCGTTAGCCCTGATCATGAAGAAATGTTGGTCTTCAGAACCGTCAAACAGACCAACATTTGGCCAAGTTATTTTGCAACTTCAAACTTTAGAGACCATGTAGGTGATCTTAATACAGTCCCTACCTAACAAAAATGTAGTAGAAGTCACATTATGTTGATTTGCACTAACATACTAGAACTCATTGTATCGTTTACGACTATTCATTATCATGTCGTAGTTTGCACTTTTTCGTCTAACTTGAATCTTTGTAGCAAGTTATGTTGTTTTGAATCACAAAAATCTCAGAAATCATAAATATAGAGTTAAGTAAATATATAACATATATTATATGTTTCAGACACAAAATATCTAAGCGGAGAAATAGAAAGTTGTAACTTCTCATGTAACACGTGGATACTTACGGTCCATAGATGACGCAGAGATATATCTGCTTGCTGGTAGCTTCGTAAAGAACGCTATCCTCGTACTGTTGTGCTTGGTTCTCGTATGATACTAATACGGGAACCGGAAAGTATATTATATGGGAACGGCAGACGACACAACAACGTGGGAAGAGGTCTGATACAAGGCTAGCTTGCTGACTTATAACAAGGAAGTCTAATGCCTGCGCAATGTTCAAGGTAAAGATTGTAACAAATATGTCAGCGAGTTTCTGTTTATTGACTGCAGCCAACTGGGACTCCAAAATGACCATATCGTGTTCTCTCTTAATTGTTTGTCAACTGCAGTTGTAAATTTCTTAGTTAATGGGAGAGCGCTTGGTCTGGCGTTGTAACCATTAGTTTGCGCTGACGACATAGAGGTTATACTACAGTAAAAAAGAGGTTGCGTGATGCGAAAAACACAAGGAAACGTGCGTCTCCGCACGTAATCACGTGACAGACAGTGCCTTCATTCTACAACCGCACTATCGCCGTATGTGTGCTTTTCGCCATCCATTGAAGGTGTGTCGGTGATGCGAAAGCACGTTTTACTTTCCCCTAAGCAAATATCAAAGGTAAAACGAAATCTACACTTATTCGACGCTATTTGGAAAACCGCCTCGTACAATTTTGTTTTCTAACCATAACGTAATGCTTCGTTATCAAGTTTGCTCTGAGATAGCGCCAAAATTCCCAACTTGATGTGTGACCAGAAACGTTTAGCGCCGATGGCGTAGTCAGAGATGTGCGGACTGGTGAAGTACTCCTTTAACTAGCGTCTACTGTAAGAAACGGAGCTGTCTCTACATCCTTAGATTGCGAAATAACAAGACTTACGCTATTTTCAGTTTCATATATATATATATATATATATATATATATAGCAATGCATTTAAATGCTGCCATATTCGTTGTTGTGATTCATTCATCAGTTTCATATACCGTGTTTAGAAATTATTAAACGTTCTAATAAGACATAAATTAAAGCCACGATAAATGCATATACTAAGTAATTAATTATCCAATAAATTGCATCATTTCAACAGCTATTAAAGAATTCATTGCATTTGAAACGTACTACTAGACAAAACCGTTCCTACACAAGAAATTATCTAAATTTAAGGTTTACGTAACAGGTATGTCCCACTAGTGATTGGTAGTGAACTATGTACTTCACTTCCCTATACAATCAAAGATTTCTCCAAACAGTTCATTTCTTTCATATTTCCAATTGATCAGAACGCCCTGATCACACCTGAGGTGCTGATAAATTCTTAGAGGACTGTAAGGAGAAGAACCATAGAAGAGACATCCAGCAAGAAGCTTATAAAGACGATTACTGGAATCGACTTCAAGTTCTTTTTGTGATGCTGACGACGGCTAGAGCAACAAAAGTGTCGTTGAAGTGTAAAAGATGTTAACTTTTGCAATCTTCTGTCTCTTTTTATCAGTTAAGCAGGTTCAAAGCTTTAACAGGAAAATGAAGAAAAGTGCACAAGCAGTTTAAAACTGACACGATCTGCTGAAAATGAACATCAAAAAATAAAACTGAATTTGCTCACTTTGATGTCAACGCACGAGGATGGCAATTTTTCAATAGTTGGACAATCAGTGAAGCGATGTGGAAAGGTCGCTTATAGCGTCAAGATTAGAAATCGAGAGCAGCATCATTTACTGATCTCGGGAGGTCGTGAATCCTTTTTGTTTATATATAACCATCCCGATATATTTGGAAGTTGGTTGTATACGGTTCGTACTGACTTTGGCCAAAAGGTGGATAGTGACAAGTTTCCTTCATTATCTAGAAAACCAATAATGATTCAACTTTGCTCCAAGAGTTTTTTAGGCCCATTTGATACAAAAGGGGTGAAAGTGTAGCTATTTGACACCGTTTCGCATAATTGGCAGCAAAGAAATGTAGCCGATGACATTCCAAAATGGTTACTTCTTACAAACGACGGCGATTATGATGCTATCAAAATCATTGCAGTTTCTGTTCAACCGACAAAGACTACTTGCCAACGCCATCATTCAGCATAATTTTGTTCTATTTATCTCAAACTGAAAAATTAACAACGCACGAAGTGAGGTGTGTCAATCAAAACTTTACTAAAGGCTACAAGTAAATTAACTTCAAATTTACCATTCCTAATTATTTGAACAATTACTTCAAATTGTTATCTTCATTTTAAGTATTATATTGCTCTAATCTACTGCTACGAATGCCTTGTTGAAGTACGAAAACGAAGCATAGACAAAGGTATTAACAATTTTTACTAAATTGCAACCATTTCAAGACGTGAGCAGTATTAAGACATTTGGTTGTCCAATAATTAATCAAACCAGTACCTGCCTCGTTTTCAACATCCGCGATCGAAAAGTACTGGCATGTGACTTGAAACGCAATAAATGTATTATTGAATGCTTTCCAAGCGACATTCTTGATCGTTGGTACGTAGACGTATTGACTACCGTTGTTGAAGATTGGAATGAAATTATTGTTTTCATAAATAACACTTATGTTGGTAGAACCAGGGGTTTGAAAATTTATTTACAGAAATGGAGTTTGAGTTTGGAAAATATAACGAGATCCTTCCATTGCAATGTCATCTAGAGTATTTTCAAGTTACTATGTGAAGGATAGTTATTTAACTGTAGTAGTAGGATTCAGTGATAAAACCTTTCCTACAGACCAAACACTTTCGAATGGACTGATATGCAATTTAGATCTAGGAAGCACGCAGTGGCGGCTAAAATTAGAGAAAAATGTTTTAGATTTTAGCTTTTCCGAAGCTAGCACGTTTATGAAAATCTGCTGCTTTGTTGCACTTTGCTACCCTTTTAACCAACAAATGTTAGAAACATGGATCTATAATACTTCTGACAACACGTGAAAGTTACTGATAGCCATGTCTTGGATTGCATATAGTCAACATATGTCTCTTGCAACGGCTAATGCAACCACCGCAGTTCTATTTGGCGGAAGAATTCCTGCTTTCGCATCCAAAGCTGCATTTGATAAAACATGCATATTAACACTTAAACCAAAACTGCAGTGGCGAAAATGTCGACAGAAATAGCAACCAATCTCTTACTCCTAGCGCGCGCTCTACACATGCAGCGGTCATGATTCGGTTAAATATGTATGTATTTGGTGGAATAAAGGCTTTCATAAAATTTTTAGATGATTTTTGGGTATTTGGTGTTGAAACAGAACGATGGTCAGAAGTGAAAGCTGTCATTGAAGGACCTGATCTTTCAGACGTCTGGCCTTGTGCCTATTTTGCTGCTTCGACACAGGGTCAACTATATTTGAGCGTATCTTGCGACACTGGTTACCTCTCCGGAATGGGTCGTTGTAAAGACGTACTAGTGCATACGTGGATGTTTGTTATACATCTTAGAACGTGGTATCTAATAGCAATATATCAACTAAACGAAACTCAGCCAAGTCGCTTGGAGGCGTTTTATCAAAAAGTGTTTACTGGGAAGGATTTCTCATCTTGTTTGGCTCAGCCGAAGTAAATATCAAATACTTAGCAGTCAGATGTCCAGCGAGCTATACTTTAGTCAACACATCAGAAAACCATGCAATTGTTGTAAGAAAGAGAGAGACAAAACTTTCTGATCCAAACTGTTTTCCCTGTCCAGACAGCCTAAGGACTGTTAACGTCGGAGCTCGCAAAGTTTCAGAATGAGCAGTGTGCGATGTTGACCGTTGCAAATACGGTAAGTTTAGACGGGACTTCACGGAGGGAAGTTTGCGTCCAGCCTGCAAATGTGACGTTGGTTTCACTGGTTCTACATGCAAATATCCTACCTACTATTTCATAGGAGCAGCAATGACCATATTCGTTGCGGTTATTTTCGATGGCGTAACAGCTTATTTTTTAGTGATACAACAAAAAAGGACTAAGTGAACGTACTTTAAGAAAAACAGTAGACGTGTTAACAGATGTATGGCAAACAGATGAAGATAAGTTGTCTCAGAAGAACGACTTGGATCTGATGCACCTGGTAGCGTTTACAAAGCTTCTTACAGAAATTTAACACTAGCTGTAAAGAAGATGATGAGTGTCGGTCTTCCCAAACCTATAGAAGACTTTGAAACGAAGATATTGTTTATCAGAACTGTAAGACAGAAGAATATCGTTCTCTTCATTGATGCAGAAGAGTCACAATCTGGAGTTGTTCCTTTTCTTGTCATGGAATATATGGTGCGAGGATATCTAAGAATGTTCTTTACAATTTATCGATTTATATCGACTATCATCAGTATGAGCGTAAACTATCATTTGCCATGGATTCAACAAGAAGTATTTATTCTCTTCATTCGTTCGAACCGCCTCGAATGCATCGAGATCTGAAAAGCGATAATTTACTGGTAAGCAAAGACTGGATTGCTAAAGTGGCTGATTTCGGTTTAGGGAGGACCGCTTAACGGTAACATCAGAAAACACGAGCCACAACATATTAGACGCAACAATCGCTCTGATCCACAAACTATTTTTCTACTTTCCAAACGAGAAGGTTTATCTTATGCAGATGTTGAAAAAGCGAGATGGCAAGCTCTAGAATTGATTCTTTGAGAGACATACGATACCGTAGTAGACGTTTACAGGTATTATGACACAAATTGATTGACTTAATTAAACGTGAACATTATCAGAAATTTGTATTTTAGCATGGAATTTGTTTGGTTGGAAATCTGGACAAGACAGCTTCCCTTCGATCAATACAGTTTCGATTACCAAGTTACCGATGCCGTTGTTGAAAATATAAAACCGGCAGTTCCTCGAGGTTGTCCCAAGCCCCTAGTCATGATCATGAAGAAATGCTGGACAACAAGACCATCAAACAGACCTTCGTATGGCCAAATTATTTCCCAACTTGAATGCATATAGAATGCGTCTATAGAAAACAAAATTCTTGCAGTAGCCTTGTTTACGACTTCAGGGCAGCGTCTCTAATCAGCTTACACAATTTCATCCAAGCAGCAACACAGTGGCTTCTAATTAGGTGTTGATTTCCATTGACGACATCAAATTCTGTAACACATAAGTGTCAGTATTCAAGCTTGAGTCAGTACCGTGCACATGCTTAAATTCTTCTGACTTTCGCTGCTTTGTATGTCACTTTGCGACTGCTCACTTTCCACGAGGTCTGAAGTACACCTTTTTTAAAAAAGCCGCTAGAACTGCACTGCTTTCTGTTTCAAAATAACTTAAAATTGACTGACGTTTCTTCCTGTAACATGATAACTAGATCTTTTTGTAAGTATCCATAATTTGAACGCTCCTGACCCAGAGCCTAGTGAGGAGACGTGTTGTATATCTTCTAGTACGCAAGGAGCTCTTCAACCCAGTTCACACCTTTAGTTTTGTTAGTAATCATGTCATAACGTATGCGATTTTTCAGTGATAGGTTTACTTTTTTAGGCTATTTCATACACAGCGCACAGATGCACCATACAGTTAGAAGAGATACGTAGATTAAAGTTTTTTCCACTTACTTTTCCTTGAGACCGCGGATGATACAGTCTGCTGCGAATAATCTTGATGTTTGTCAACGAAGACAGTAGCTCTACAACTCCTTTAACATCTGTTCCTTGGTCTGTTTGAATAGTAGCCGTTTGTCCAATCATGTAATACAACTCTAATAATTTATTGTCAACAAGAAATGATTATTTACCCGCAAGATGTTGAAGAAAAAGATGTCTAATGTTGTCATACTTAACATTTTAAATTAATTAATATTTTTATACAGTTTGAGACAGTGACAATGTCAATTCACCTGCTGAAAACGTTAACAACACAGAGGACGCATTTGTAGGTCAAACCGTCTACTCTACGTCCACCTCAATTGCCATGCCTGACAAGTCCACTAGATCCAGTTGTTTGGAATGTTGAACTCTTCCTGCTAAGGCAAGAATTAGTGGGGCTTTATTGAGAAACTTCTGATGTAACTCCTGTGATTTTCTTAGACTGTCCATGCAAGCTTGAATTCCTTTTTCTAACCCCAGAAAAGTGCTTTACAATCAGTTCGTGAATTTTTGGCATTAGCTCCCTTGGTTTGATTAAAGTACATTTTTATCAATTCTTCTACTTCGTCACGAAAACCAATAGATTTGTACCCGCCAAAACTAGTCTAGTTTCTTGATCAACTGATCCTGGGTCGTAAACTCGTTGAACGTCGTAGTCGCCTCCGTTAAGGCATTTGTAGATTGTATTTTGTAACGCTGAACGTTTGCGTTCATTGGCTGTTGGGCGAGTGTTCGCACTGAGGTGTTGCACTAAAGCTTTGTAAACTTCAGCTGTTAAAACACCTTCCTTGCTTAAATTATAGAAAGTTTAATTAATGAATATAGTCATTCAAAGACTACTAGTAAATACTCGGTTAGCATTGAGTTTGGCGAGCGATGGTGTTATGTATTTACCAAATCGCGTAACAATAGTTGCGTTACGTAGCAATAGTTTCTGTCAAACAAACGCGGGAACTTAGGAAAAAGACTCTCAGTTGCTCTTATAAAGTATTTTGCGTTCAATTATTCCATTCAGGAGTTCAATTGTCTGTTGCCTACGGCTGTTGTGCAAATAAATAACTTACATAGCTGCTCAAATATCATCATTTCTCAGCTGTGTAGACTCAATAATTAGTAATTAATCTTGACTTTAGCGTGAATTTTTAGCGTGTGTCGTAGGATAATTTTCTTTGCACTAATCTTGGTGTCCCACGTTTCCACGGAGGTCTAACTAAGCTGTTGTGAGCGAACTAAATCTACATATCTATGAAGCCTACAACAACCCTTTGCTCCGTCAATCGTGATGTAATCCGCATACTTTGTAAATGGCGCGTCCTGCTTGATACCATGCAACTGTCTATCATGCGTCGTAGCGGGTTTTAGCTAATCAAGAGCTCGAATTTCACTACTTCGCCTTCCCACCTTTCTTGAATCAATCATTTATTGTTCAGCTAAAACGTGAGTGAGCATCCTAGAAAGACTTCATGAAAGAAATGTGCGACTAAAATAATTATTTCTATATTTGGTACTTTTAATTAGGACAGAACATCGAATAATTGAATGCCCGAATCGGATAACTGAACGCCCAATTCGGATAATTGCTTGCCTGAATCGGGTAACTGAACGCCGAGTTCGGATAATTGAACGCAAAATACTATAGTTGTCTTCAATTCTTCGTTCACGCTTCAATCGTCTCACTCATTTACTCATCACGTGACAATGGTTGCGTAGCAATAATTTCTATCAAAGTAATGCACGGAAACTCAAAAAACAGTCTTTTCTCTTCTTTTAGCTTTTCCTTTTCATTCCGTTTGTTACGAATCAGTCTTCTTTGCTCTTTAGTCGCGTAGGGAAGCAAAATCGAGAATCGTTTGACTCTTCTCACCAACAAATTACAATTGAGTCGACCCCTCGAAAGGGATCCCTTGTTTCAATTTTAGCTCATTTGTTACGAAGTTAAAATTGCATTCATCTGGCATCGTCTTTTTGTCGATTTGTCTTTCTGTTTTACCGTAAATCCATATGACAAGTGCTGACGCACGTATATATATATATATATATATATATATATATATATATATATATATATATATATATATATATATATATATATATATAAACAAGATCAGATGGCCGGCTTCGCCGAGGGGACAACACATGCCAGGTGCTTCTCCTTCGTAGCGCCGCAGTTGACACACACGTTTGTCATAGAGCCAATACAACACAGAAGTGGAGGAGAGACCGGTCGCCTTTATTTATAGGTAGAGATTATAGCATTAATGACAGACAGACAGACAGACAGACAGACAGACAGACAGACTTTTCGGGAAGGCTTCGGCGGGTCTTATGCCATATACGAGAAGTACATGCTCCAGACGACGTACCGGAAGTTTTCGTTTCTCGTTGGAGGCTTCAGCGGTGTCATCAATGTCAACATTGGTTTATGAAGCTGGGCCAACATGCTACGCAGTGTAGGAAAGTAAGTCAAGACAATTCTGCTACTCAACGGCCGCCGTCAATTTCAAATGTGTCGTTGACATCCATTTCTGCGCAAGCGCTACCGTCTTCACCTCGTCAAGAGAATGCTACATCTGAGAAGGAAACCAGACCACCTGCTACAAGGAATGTGTCAGTAGATGGTGTGAGCGACGCCAATCTTGAATCTAGCGGTTTACAAAAGGCTAAGGAAGACCGAGAGCTATCGTCGTGGCAACTAATACGGGACATGTCTGTTGATGATATCTTGAAACAACCTCCACCTAGAACAGTCCAAACGATCAAACCTGCAACAAAGGCGCTGTTTCAAGAATGTTGTTTATTAGTTCTTCGCAGAATCCGTCAAAACCTGGCAGATGAGACGGCCTGGAAACTTCTATTTCTACTTCCAAGGATGTTGTTGCGACCATTGTCAAGAGGAGGGCGAGCAGTTATTAAGGAAGTGAGATCGCTATACAGTCAATTCCTAGATTTCCATTGGGAAGGTTTGATCCAGTTTAATGAAAACAATACGTGCGCATCTAGACGTGAGGCAGCATCTCAGTCACAAAGAGCTGCACTCAGACTTGTGAAGTGTGGAGAACTCTCCAGGGCAGCCAAGGTATTAACAAGCAAAGGTTTGGCTCCGTCTACAGCTGATACAGTGTCCAAACTTAGGGCAAAACACCCATCTAAGGAGGATGATAGTGATCCACTGCCTGATTGCCCCAGCTCTACATCTTTTTCACTGTCAATGTCAGTGTTGCTTAGTGTCATCAGGGATTCACCCAAGGGCTCGGGAACTGGGCCGTCTGGGTGGCGATACGAATATTTTAGATGCATGATAGAAAATGAGGAGCTAGCTGAATGTCTGCAAGCTGCATGTGCAGGCATTGCAAATGGATGCCTTCCTGGCTCAATACCGGAACTTTTGTCTTCCGCTCGGCTTATTGCACTACCGAAACCTAATGGTGATGTAAGACCAATAGCCATAGGTGAATCACTTCGACGTCTTACCGCAAAATCAATTTGCAGGCAGAAAAGGGGCTGTTTTTCCAACTTCTTTGAGCCTGATCAACATGGAGTGGCTACAGCTTGTGGAATAGAGCTGCTATATCATCATGTTCAACTTCTTCTGGAGGGCAGGCCGGACTATATCGTTCTCAAAACGGATGTCAAGAATGCTTTCAATTCACTACACAGGCATCATCTCCTTGAACAAGTCTCTAATTTCCACCCAGAAATTTATCCTCACGTTCGTCAAATGTACTCCCACAGTAGCTCTCTGGTCTACCAGCAAGGCGATTGTATTGTCATCATTCCATCTGAAGAGGGAATCCACCAAGGGGACCCCTTGGGTTCAGCTCTGTTCTCAACCGGTATACATTCAGTTCTGTCAGATTTAAAGGGTTCATTTCCTACTGTCAGAGTTCTTGCCTACCTAGATGACATCTTTTTGGTGGGGGAGAAAGATGATGTTCTGTCGTCCCTGGATTATCTAAGACCAGCATTCTCTAATATTGGTCTTCAAATTTCTTCCAGCAAGTGTGAGATCTATTCCCCATCTGGACCTCTGATGTCAGGCAGATCTGATCTAGATGCCATACCTGTAGTTAGCGATGGGACTATAGTTCTTGGGGCTCCAATAGGCAAGAGAGAGTATGTGTCTGCAGCCTCTAGCCAATATGCTGAGAGTGGAAGGCTGTTGTGTGAGCAGTTGATGAAGTTGGGAGAGGTACAGAGTGCAATGCTTCTTTTACGATTCTGCCATGTTCCTCGCATGAACCATTTAGCACGTTTAGTTTGCCCTGACAGACTTCAGGCAGCTGCCGAGGTCCATGATAAGATTTCTCGTGAGACCTTCACTCACGTATTGGGATATAGTCACCTCACTGACTCTTCCTGGATGCAAGCTACACTGCCGGTCAGGTTTGGTGGTTTCAGCATGTCACCATGCCTCAGCACTTCTCGATTTGCTTTTCTTTCGTCCTGGGTTCACACTCTGGTTCATCTGCCTATTCGTTATCCAGACCTCAAATCCGCACTGGATCTTCTAGTCAACTCAAATGGTGTCGAGGAATCGATAGCATTTTCGCTGATGCAGGCTGGCAGTGATGGGACAGATATTACTGAAATGATTCAAGTTCCAACTAAACTACAACAGAGGCTGACACGGCAACACGCTAAAGAAAAGACGTCAGCAATGATCGAGAAGGCCCCCTCCCAGCGAGATGCTGCTAGGCTAAGATCGATTCAAGGCAAGGGCGCTGGAGCCTGGCTGAATGCTATGCCCACCTCAAATAAGCTCGCACTAGTTTCCCGCGATTTTCGTTTGGCGGCTTGCTTGAGATTGGGGTTAGCCATGCCCTTCGATGGCTGTATTCGTCAGTGTGACTGTGGTTCTTTTCTGGACAGTTGTGGATACCATCTCCTAACATGTAAGTGGGGCGGTGGTCCAGTCTGGACCCATGAGTGTATTGCCAATGTATGGTCAGACTGTCTGCGCAGCTTACAAATGCACCATCACAGAGAGCCACGTCATCGATACATTACATCTGACAACCGCCCTGACATAACAGTTTTCGATGTTGGATCAGGGTCCAACACAGATTTAGACATTTCGCTAGCACATCCCTGGAGCAGTGAAGTAATTTCAGCATCAGCATCTACGGAAGGTGCTGCAGCATCCAGGAGAGAGCAGAAGAAAACGGAAAAATATAGCAGAGAACGACTTCTTGGTAAGGAAACAGTGACAGCAGTCCCACTAGTCTTGGAACATTTTGGTCGATGAGGACAACAAGCAGAAATGTACCTACAGCATTTGTCAAGTAGATCAACGGATGCCTATGGAACAACAAATGCCTCCTCATTCAAGACACATTGGAGGGAGCGCATGTCCATTCAGCTACAAAAAGCCAATGCTCGAGTCATCTACAGGAAAGTGGAGAGACTTTTAGATGATGCTAGTTAATTTGTGTTTTTCCAAGGCCATTTGGCCTTTACTTTTTTTTTAGTAAAGGAGCAAGCACGTGTGTAGTTAATTGGACTGATGAGGACATTGTGTTGTAGAGGATTTAGCCTCCATCTGTACGTACTTTGTTCTATTGAATAAAATACCTTTGACAGACAGACAGACAGACAGACAGACAGACAGGTCGCCTTTATAGGTAGAGATTATAGCAGAAAGTATCTAAAAATGCGTTTGATGGTTGGACAGGCAGAAGGGGGAGGGGGAAGTCAGGTCACGTACAGTTTGTATAGAGAACCGTTTACTGTCACTAATTAGCCGTGGTGTAAGTGCTTTTACCGTTTAGTAGCAGCCAAACAGAAATTCTCATTCATAGTTATATCCCGTTCAATTGCCGTTTCTAAAATCCCGTTGATTGGATTAGCGATTGGTTGAAACCATTTCGACTTGGACGTTGCTGCCGTTGCGAGAAACAGGTGTATCGAACTTGGCATCTACCTATTCGACACGTGTCCAGTTTCAAAAAATCCCGTTGATTAGGTTATTGATCCCGTTGAAGACATTTCGACAGTCCCATTGCAGAGAATAGGTGTATCGAACCTGGCATCTATAATTTCGAGGAGAATCCCGTAACGTGTAAGTCACGTGCAATACTTACCCGGATAATACGTTCCCCGTATATACCGAATGCCGACTCTCGTCATTTCGACAGTCCCGCTGAACATCGCCTTATCGAAGACGCTGGTGGCGTTTCGGGTAACAGGTGCATCAAACACGGCAGCTGTTCGACGGTCGTAGACTGGCAAACGACTGTGGGCGTATTATTTCAAGACCCGGATATCAGCAAAAATATCTTTTGTTTGCCAGCGTCGCCCGCAATAAACGACACGCTCAGCGCGTACCGTTCGACGTCGGGAACGGGCAGTCTAAATTCGGTGGAGATACGATGCGCCGTACCGGAGATATTCGCGCGCGAGCGAAGCGTGTGCGATTGGCGGGAAATGGCGTCGTCATGGGAGAAGTCAGGAAGGCGATCACGGTCTCACTTTCGAGATTAATGAATTCGGCGTGCGCGAGCCAAATTCGGCCGAGATCGGACTCGCCGTCTTTGAGAAACGCTCGTACGGACGAACAGACAGACAGACAGACAGACTACTAAAATAGATTGGAATAATTACAGCAAGGCGAGGAAGGTGTAAAAAGTCGTTGGGGGAGTGACTAGGTGGGAGGATGTGAGTGTCACTTGAGGTCTGTCATTCCAAAACCCTATGATGAATCTACAAAAGGCATGCATGTAGATTAATTACCCCATACTTTGTGCAAATGCATGTACAATTGTATTGAATATATTCACGTTCCGTGCAGCGACTGTCAACGAGTATTACTGTCTTCTTTGTCAAATATTATCTTACTACAACAGGATAAAGAGGCAGTCAATTTTTATTTATTAACATTTTACAAAAATCGAAAACCTTTCGTTCTTAGCCAGACCCCATATCCTTACCCCCAAACGAAACAGTCGATGACTGAACTTTTTAATCTGTTTGTTTTTACCTATATAAAATCTTAGAGACGATGTGTACGTACCGTTAGGTTTTACTATGTCCACAATGCGTCCGTCGTCTGGAGGTCTGTCGTCTGCCACAATGCATTCATCACCAGTCATTCGTATATATGGCAAGCCAGAAGACAGTGTCTTCTCTGCTAGGAAGAGACAGTTGCTGCTTGACCGACATCTTGTAAATAATACCCATATACATGTCAAAGTCGCGTCTGTGTTCAATTATCGAGCGTTTGACTTTCTCCAACTG
>NC_085102.1:1874875-1922375 GCF_963422355.1 Corticium candelabrum | reverse complement strand
GAAACACAGACCTTGGATATTGCGTCAAGTTCCAGAATTAGGCAAGAAGTAAATCAGTTCACCACGAACGTCTCTTATCTGTTACTTTGAATACAGACACTGGTATATAACATCATTTTTTGACTTTGTGGTCACATGCGATTGGTATTTCTATTTTTACTATTGAATACTGTACAGATTTGATTACTTAAACATTTATAGTATTTGTTTATAGCTATAACATGATCTACTTTGATAGAACATCGCTAGTCTTATATCTGAAGTTGTATGTGCAGCTTAATTTATTAATTACTACCCACTTTCACACCCACAGATATTTCTCTAATGCTTTTAGAAACCTGATCAATAGTAATGATTTCTGTCTCTATCGATACGCCTAATGCCACAAGACTGAACTGAGAAAGCGTACACTTCTAAAGGTAATTCTACGCGTGCGCATCTTTCATCACACGCTCCTTCTAACAATTAGCATTCTGTAGTACCCTAAAACCATTGACTACCCAAACAACTTATCATCATCCATCGTCTCCACATCCCCTTTGAGGCTCTCACCTCCCTATATCCACCGGATCACTTGATTCCTCCCCAGGATCATCTGTTACAATTGCTGCGCTTTCATCTGAATCTTAATCTTTTATACTTGCACTTGCCATAACGTCATGCTGTCATGAATGCTGCTCCCACGACAGGAGTGCCTATGGCGCTGTTTCCAATTGATCATAATGTCGTGATAGATTTTAGCAATATCCAGTTGGGTGTACTAGGAGTTAGTTTTCTGCAGTTGTTGACACGAATAGCTAAGGTAGAATGACGTCTGCAGGCGGTTTGCCAACTTTTTCATTATCCTGTCGGTGAAGGCACCTCATACCTCATGACGGAATCTGAATGTCAGAATCCTACGTCTTTTGTTCGTCCTTTCCTGTTCGCTGTCTTGCTTCTCACGTATGGCGGCTCCTTTCTTCACGATGCGTGTCGGCATGGGTTTACGAAACATCTTGCTTCGAAACCTATCGAGAGTGGCTAGACAATATTGACTATTTTAGAGCTCTTTCACCATCTTCTTGGCTTGCTGGAAAACGTCGGATATTCGCGATTTTTTTGTAGATCGGCATGATATTGCTCTGGGTAGTCTACTACACCACGCAGAGCTGGGTAGCGCAAAGTTTGAGTGGCACGTTGTATTCGTTGAGACATCTCTAAGTCTCAGGCACTAGCGATGAACTCTACAAGCTCTCCTTTTTGCAAGTGAGAGTATCTCTTGAGTCCGATGTTCTTGTCTTGCTGTAGCAGAGCTTTGATCGTTGTTAAAACAACGGGTTTGGGAGTTAGACCTCCATTCTCTGGGCCTCGGATTTCAGAGGTACGCGCTACAAGATCCTGTTTTCGTAGGCGAGAGTATCCCTTGTGTCCGATATTCTTTGCCTGCCGTCGCAGGGCTTTGATCGTTGTTGAAACAACGGCTTTTGGGGTTATACCTCCGTTTGCAGTGAATCGGTGATTTATGGTACTGACCATTCTGCTGCTAAATACTGTAAAATATATTTCTCTAATTGAGTGTAATTTTCCTCTATGGAGCACACCACGCGATTCTGTGGCTATAGACAGTTGACGTTATTTGTCTAATAGGGCGCAAATCTACTCTATGGAGCACACCACACCATTCTGTGGGTGTATACTGTAGGAGCTATTTGTCTAATAGCGCAACTTTGTTTTCTCAGAACTTCCTCCGTATCGGGCACCTAGGGAGGTGCGCGCCCTCGACGGGGGAAGATACTAGACCCTACAAAATATTTCATTATTATTGCTTGCATACAATCCCAAACGAGAGAGAGAAGCGTTTATATGGCAATACAAAAGGGTATTTTTAAAAGCCATATTTGAGAACTCCCGTACCCTCTTCTTGCCACATTCTTAAAGAGGGTATGGCGTAGTGTCTAGCGTTGGTGACTATCAGAATAGATCATCATCTTTACAGTCAATCTGCGTTCTGAGAGAACAAGAGCTTTAAAGTGTGGACAGCGAAAGGATTGCCAAGTCCTGACCTTGCGCATTCTCATGGAGACGTATCAATCTATGATATCAACAGCAACTCAATTTCATTTGTGCCATTATCAATACTTGTAATCACTCAACATTTATTTTACGCTGTATATATATATATATATATATATATATATATATATATATATATATATATATATATATATATATATGAAACTTAGATCCAACAACCATTCACTTGTTGAAAACATGTTTCCAGTTCCTTTCTTGATAAGAGTGAAATATGTTACTTATCTCCAACTAGTTGTTGCATCAGTAGATTGTGTTTCGTTGCACGTTGCACTGAAATTGACAAAAGAAATATTGCTAATGTGTGGATGTCTAATACTGCCGTCACCAGATGGAGGTTATTGATATCAAATTCTTCAAAAGCTTGATATGTTGAATCATTAATTGCAGTCAATACAACTATACTGTAATCGTATTTGGCGGAGTAGGCTTTAAATATGCCTCCTTAGGTGGATCTACTTATAATGAAGAATGGCTAATACACCTACAACTAATTTACCGGAGACAAGCTACCTGCAGAGACGTTTCCATTCTGTTCGACATAGCGCAGACTATAATCATGCAGCGGTCATCATGCAGTCGAAAATGTACGGACAAGATAATTTTGAGGCATGCCAAGATGATTTCTGGGTGTTTGATATTAAAACAAAAGAATGGTCTTAAACTGAAGGCTACCACTGAAGGACAAACTTCTCAGATTTTTTGTTGTGCGATTACTTTGCTTCCTCAACACCGGGTCTACTACTAATCACTGTCATCTACAAATATCTATATGCAAGTAACGGTTCAACCAAGGAACATGAATGTTTATGTTACACTTCAAACTGTTGCACAGTAGTGTATCTATGGTGGAGGGCCTGCTGGGGGCACGAGCCCCTCCAAATTTGGCTCCTTTTTATATTTTGATCCTATAATTTGCAAATGGTTAAAAGGTTATTTTCAAATTTTAAGATTATCTTGCCATTCAGTGATTGTTAATGCCCATGACAATGCTGATAATGATAATGATTACAGTAATATTAATTAAATCGAAATTATATTCCGTAAAAAAATTACCGAACCCTGTTGTCACGTGACATCGATCAACAGTTGCACGCGTTCTTAATACGACCTAATGTCTTTGTCTAACGCAAATATAAGGAAGCAGGCTTTTCGAAAGCGACACGAAAAAGACAGTATATTATCTTTCTGTAAGCCTAAACGGTAAGTCATTTTTAGTTTATGGCTTGTAGGTTTCATTAAGGAGAAGTGGCATAGTAATCATGAAATGGAGTCATTGGAGTCTGCAGCACAGGAAGTATAATCTCTCTCTGACTTGATATACCATTCCTTGCCAGTGAAGGAAACTTTCGTAGACCTGCTCAAAGTCTTGAAAATTGCATTAAAATTATAGGTGTCTCTATCGCGTCAAGTGAGTGTTCACTTTAATTTTTGAAATGAATAAAGACCAAATTTGGGCGGACATGAGACAAATAGCCTAGAGCTTCTGGCCAGAGCAATAAATATGTCTAGTAAGATAGACTTGGAAGCAGCTGTAGACAGGTTTGCCGCAGTAGACAAAACAGAAGAATTAATTGAAAAGGTAAACCGTTATATTAAGTGTAGAAATACAGATTTGAAAAATCTTTCAGTGTGCCCTAAGTCTTGGACTGTTTTGCTACGCCTCTGTGTTGCATCTCAATGCATCGTTTAAAGGAAACGAAAATTTAAATGGTACGATGACTTTACCGATATCAAAATCTTTGTGTTGGAAAGGATTTACTGTTATTTTTGACACAATTCAAGTAAGCATCAAATATTTAGCGGGCAGAGGTCCAGCTGAATTTACCTTAATTTAACCTATCAGACAAAAACTGCACGTTATTTTCTGATTGTGAATGCATTAAATATTTCTGTGTTTGAACGTGTTAGTAACATTCAACATTAAAGCTAGCAAAATTTTGGAGTACACAGTTTGCGATTTCGATAGCGGTAATAGCGAAGTGTGTAGTCAATTTCAGCGAGAAAAGTTTGCGACTAGTCTTTCGTTGTTCTACCGGTTCTATATGCCAATGTCCTACCTACTGACTGAAAGGAGCAGGAATCGTTGTATTTGTTGCTGTTGCTTTCGCTGGCATATCAGCATTTCTGTAACTTCTCAACAGAAAAGAATGAACGAACAAGCTTTGCCAAATGAAGTGAGAGTGTTGAGCAACGTATGTAAATAGATGTAGATGAAGTAAGGTCTAAAGGACAAATTGAATCTAGAGCATCTGGATCAGTTAACATCGCTTTTTTACATTGAGGCCGTAAAGAAAGTGGTGGCTATTGGGTTACCCAAGTCTATAGAGAAGACTTTGAAACGAAGATAATGTTTATCAGAACTGTAGGACACAAGAAAATCGTTCTCTGCAAGAAGTCCCAAGCTGGAGACGTTCCTTTTTCTTAATGGATATATGGAGCGCGGATCTCTAAGAAATGTACTATACAATTTATCGAATGATATCGATTATGAGCGCAATTAAGCTTTCATTTGCCATGGATGCAGAAAGTGGTATCTATTTTCTTCACACGATAGAAACGCCTCAAAGACATCGAAATCTGAAGAGCGATAATCTTGTGCTAAGCAGAGAATGAATTGTTCAAGTGGTTGATTATGGTTTAGGGAGAAACGTTAGAAGTAACGCCAGAAGACTCGACAGGCGAAAGGTAAAAACAGGCAATATCGCTCTGATCAACAACGGATTTCTCTATACTTCCCAAACGGGAAGGATTATCTTATGCGGGTGTTAGAAATGGAGATTGCGAGCTCCAGAATTGACTCTTCGTGAACCATACGATACCACAGTATAGGCTTACAGGTTTTCTATCATAAGATAATCTCAACAAGTAAATGGTGACATAGCGTTCCGTGCAGTTTTGGAATTATGCTGTGGGAAATCTGGACAAAACATCTTAGCTTTCATACGATGAATACAAATTTGATTATCAAGTGACCGACGCCGTAGTTGTAAACGAAAGACCCGTGATTGCTCACGATTGTCCATAGCCGTAAGCCGTGAGTACAGAAGACTGCTCGTCACCCAAACCATTAACCAGACTTTCGTTCGGTTATGCTATTTCGCAACTTGAAATCTCTCCAGAGAATATAGATGACAATCTTGCATGGATTTCAATAGCAACATTCAGTGCTTTATAGAAGACTACTTCACGCAATTAGTGCAATCTAGCGGTACCATGCAAAGCTGTAAATAATTTTGGAGTTGTTTGCACGCTAACCCAGTAACACTACTTTCTTTTACTGTATTCGAGAAAGCGACACACATTGTGAAACAGGATTACTTCGTCCTACCGCGCCTCACTGGATATTAGATAGCAACTTTTTACAATGTCATTCCAAAACTACTCTTGAAGATCAAATGATTGCAGAATGCAATCTTACTATGGCGCGCGATGTGTGTCATAATTCCGTCGGCTGGGCTGCGCTAACTCGTCGGCTGGGCTGAGATATCATGTTTCCACTACTAATTTGCATCTCAGCCCAGCCGACGACACGCGTCAAGTGTGTCATAATTCCGTCGGCTGGGCTGCGATATCATATTACATGCACGTTCTCCTCCTAGCCCATGGACGTAGCACGCGTAAATTGTGTCAAATTTTCCTCGGCTGGGCTATCCTAACTTGTTGCACTCGTCGGCTGGGCTATCCTAGCATGTTCCACTTGTCATTTGATATCTCAGCCCAGCCGACGAGAAGTGCGTCAACTGTGTCAAATATACCGTCGGAAGTGAGATCGCCGTTGACAATATGGGAACTGAAGGGAATGGGTTCTGGTGACGCATGCGCACGATATATCAGAGGATCCAAGTTGCAGATGGACTCACGACTGCTACTCGCGGCTAGATCGATTGCAAGTGCAAGTGCTCGTTACTCAAATTATGGAGGTGCTTGATAAAGCTTTCTCGCTGGCTGGTCTAGCGTGATTCTTTCAACTTCTGGTAAGTGGCCCTGATTACAGATGTTGCGTTTAGTGTTGAGAAATCACAGTATGCATAGAATTTGTGGAACATTTCAATGCAATTTACTATACCTGTAGGTGGTAATTGCACGTGCTAATGGTAGTAATTAAATTAAATTATCCTCTTTGTGAACATGGTTCACAAATTTTGCCATTGTTTTATGTATAGGTGTACATAATAAAGCTATGCATTGTAAATGGATGGGTAAATCTATGTGCACATGTGTTGCTTTCATGACATGTTGAGTAACATGCTAATTCCCATATTAATTAAGTAATTTATGTTTTGTAAATCTTTTGTGAGTCACATTCCAAGTTTTCTAATGACGAATTGTGGGCTTGTTATTGGGACACTAAAACAATGTACCCAGTATAATACAATGAAGAAACTTTAAATGGGAACTTAATTGCCATCAAACTATACACACAACATAATTATTATGTTAATACTGGTTTCATTGTTTGCTATAGCTACAGTTGATAAACATTATATTGCTGAAGGTTGCTTTTACGCAGAGGCATTGAGCTTGTGACTGCACTCGAACACTAGAGATTGTTTACTTTGAAACTCAATTAACAGCTGTAGAAATTCTTTGCTATTTCCAATTTTATTGACCCTATTTTATCTAAGGGTATGGTGCTAGAGGTACTGATGCAACACAATGTTAATTGGCAATATATTGTTATCACTATATTCTAATAGAAAATTTTATACATGTATTTACATGTATACACGTACAATGCAGTACACTAACCCAATTGGCTTTTGAGCATGGCAATGGCAAGCATGATGTTTTGTCTACACGTACTACGCATTATGTTATGCTGTACGGCAGTATCCTTTTTCTGATGTCAAAGAAGAGAATCTTAATCTAATAATGATGGTTATGAGCTTGCTATGTAAAAGATGAAACAGTATGTGTAAATGAACTCTGTTTTACAAGCCTAATACTATATTGTCATGCTTTCAAATTGCTAGTTTTCAAGCTCATGTTTGGTACTTAATGTCTTTTAGTCTTTCTACATCTTTGTTGTTGTATATCAGAACTGTTCTCTATTTAAACAGTTGCAAAATTGGTTTAATTAATCTAGCAAAATTGGTTTAATTGTCAGATTAGGATAAATCTATTGCATCAATTCAGTAAAAGATTGCAATTTCATTATAACAGGAAATCAACCTTTGTTGCATGACCAGTAATTGTTGTTAATGTTTTATTACCGTCTGTAATCCAAACAAACAGTGCATCACAAATATCTAATTTTAGTGTATTTTATACAAATTTTAAATTGTGTGGAATCGACTACTTAAGTTATGCCATTTTTTTCTAAATTGTATACGGTTTATTAAATTTTATTTACCAGTGGTAAGTGCACAGGGACAGAGAAAAAATGTTTTAGAGCAAGTGACGGATGCTACTTCCATGATATAGCCTCGGCCTCCCAGCCGTGTACGTGTAGTGCCCATTGGATCCTCAGCCTTCATTTGATTCAACACACACAATTTGAAGACTGTGCAATAACTTCCTTTGGTCATTGAACAAATTTGAACACTTCTTGATTTCACTCACTTATAGACCGCAGGAGCAAAGTGCTATGTTTGTTTCTATATGTACTCCAATAATAATAATAATAATAATAATAATAATAATAATAATAATAATATTCTGGGATCTACTCGGATCCTTCGTAAAGTCGTGTCTTCTTTCTAGACAGCCGTGATGGTCTAAGTACTTCTGAAGCAGGGTTTGCTTCCGGTACTTGTAATAGACTTTACAAACCAGACTGATCTGGTTGAGCACGACAATGCTAACTGTTCACTGTAGTTTATTAAAACCTATAGACACTCCGCAATTAATGTTGCAGTCTAGTGTACAATACTAAATTAGGTGTAGCAGCAACTGTGGTAAACAATTGTTAACTGCTGTGAATAGACTGGCAAAATTAGATAGTAATCTAGGAACTAATTTTATTGACTATGGGGAAGTACCTCAATTGAACGGTATTTTGGTAAAAGCAGAAATAGTTTTTGCTACCACTGTACTAAGGAGATTATCTATCAGCTTGCCACCATTTTAGCTGGTGCCATGTCACAATCTACAGCTGTACAGCAATTCAAATTGACCTTGAAGCAATATTAGGATTTTCCATTTTATTACAACTTCTACAACATGATTTGAACAATTAAACTGCAACATGAAATCTTACATTAACAAAGTGAAATCCTCTTGTTATAACTTAACTGTGCAGATGTTTTAAACTAGCATGCAATGGAAACAACAGTTCAAAGAAAGCAACAAAAATGAAAATTTACTAGACTACGCCAAAGCCAGTTGCCTGCATATCTAAAACAGCATTCATAGTTGCCGTAAACTCGTCTTGGTTGTCAAATTGTCTAGGCAACTCTAAAATCATAGCACACGTCGCTGCATTCGGAAACACAGATCTTGTGCTGGACACTGTGATTGTTGATGGTTTATGGAATCCCATCACTGGAATCTCGTTGCAGCCTGTGCAGAACTGCAGCAGTGTCCTCAGTGAACTCAGCAGTGTCAGACAAAGGTGGTGAAAATGTAGAGGTTTCTCTCTATATGCTGCAACGTCGAGGCACTGGAAGAGGAAGTATGATAACTGGTTCAAGTGTCCACAATCAGAGAGTAGAAAGATTTTGGAGAGACTTGTTTGAAGGCTGTACTTTTCTATTCTACTTTCTATTTCGCAATATGGAGATAATGAATCTACTAGATCCTACAAATGAGGTGGATTTATTCTGTTTACATTACATATACACTCCTATAATAAATAGGTCACTACAACTTTTTTGTAATGGCTACTCCAGACACACCATCAGTACTGCAGGAAACAGAAGTCCATTGCAGTTGTGGATAGAAGGAATGTTAAGAGGTGCTTCTTTGGATGAGTTGGAAGACTTGCAAGAGGTTATGTGCATGCATGGTCATATTTATGAGACTCTCTGTCCTTATGTTGGGAGAACTCTATTTTGTTATAGGTTGAAGACTTGGGTCAATATGGCATAGATGGCAATGGTCCTGTACCTCTTGATGGGCTTCAAGACCAAACAGTGGTTGTTCCTGAAACCATTTCACAGCTGAGTCAAGCTGATCTCAATGCTTTGCAATTGCACGTGAACCCGCTAGAATTTTCGGATTGTCATGGCACTGATTTGTATGTTCGTGCTCGTGAATTTGTTCAAGATGTATTTTTGTAAAAGTATTATTATATTCTTTGTGCAGCTGATTGTTTGTGCAGCTTTTGAGGTGGTAACTATGGGCGGTTTTAGGCGTGGCATAGGTACCAGAGCCAAAACAAAATTAGCTAAATGTGGGAACGTTACAAATGCAGCTAGATTAGGCGTTGTTTCTAAATGCACGTTATAAAATGTAGTTGTTTTCAAGTGATGGAGCAAGCCAAATGTTACAAGTCGGAGAGCCTCGACGCTAGGCCGGCTGGCAATCTTCGCCTTACGTGATGAAGTAACGGGCGTGATCATTGTTCTGTTTGTGGGTGGGAAACACATGTTACAAATGGAGAGCAAAACAAGCAACTCACCACAGATTTTCCAGCTCACAAGAATGGAAAAGTCTCGTTCTTTGCGCAGCTTCTCTAGAAGCGTCTCGTTGTTTGTGCCGTTTCTCTAGCTAGACGTCGCCTACTGTGCACTGTATCGTATTTACAGCTATCCTTCTAACCGCAATTTTGGTTGTTGTAATGAGGTGACCCCTAAGCCAAAACAAAACATCAATGTGGGAAAACATGCACGTGCACTTGTAGATTATTAGGCGTCTATTCGCTCCGACTTTGGATACCGTAAAACAAATATGAATAGAGACGCACTAGCGTACTTACAGCTCAGCCGAGCCGCTTCGTCCGACAAACAGACGCTGTCATGGACAATGCACGTTCCCCTTCGCAAATTCCCGTCAAGCGCCAAATCTAGTGATCTTAGCAACAACACAACGGCTGCTCAGCCACGCACACCAAAAATTCAAGCTGGCAGACTGCAGAACCACTATGCAGAAACACTGTGGAACAAGCAAAATGTTACAAGTCAGGTACAGCTACACATCCTCGCTCCTGGTTGTTGTTGGGGAAACATACACGTGCAAATGTAAACTATAGACGTTGTTTCTCTGTGCTAAATCGGTAAAGCAAAGACTAAACACCATGCATGTACAGGACGGACGCCCGATGGCCGAATTCTCGGTAGCGGCTACCAAAGAAAGAGAGGTGGAGCCTCATGATGACATCACGTTCGTCTATTGGTCGGTCATGACACCACTTCTCGTCTATTGGTCGGAATAGCTTCATTTGCATCTGTGCTAACCAATTATCTATACGGTCGGTTGGTCGGTCGGTCGGTTGGTCGGTTGTCCGGTCATCGAACGACTACGTACTATACCAGAGCCCGGAAATCCGGGCCTCGGGTAATTAGCGTACTATGCGGCGTGGAGAAGAGACTGTATAGAAGAAGAGACTGTATAGAAGAAGATATAACATTCAATTCGATAATTATCAAAATTTGTGTTGAACAACTCATATTATCAACAGAAATACAATTAGAATTAGAACTATTTTGATTATAAGCCATGAAGACCTTGTAATTCATTAGCACTTTGCAGCTAAAGTGATGGACATCCAAATAACTATTATAGATGGAGATATTAATATCATCTATTCAAACTATTTCAAAATATTACCACGACCAGTATGTACAAGTTTGTATGTGCAGTTTTACTTCAAAAACTGCACACTTGCAGAAGTAGTAATCAGCTGTGTTCATACTATATGAGCTGATTTCAAATAATCGGGAGCTCTGCTCTGGTATTACATGAAGATAGCATTCACTCCTTCATATTAATATTTGTGTTGAACAACTCTTGTCATTAATAGAAAACAATTTGAATTAGAACTATCATGATTAAAGTTATCTTTACCAGCCACTTGAAGACATTGTAATTCATAGCACTTTGCAGCCAAAGTGACATCCAAATAACTATTATATATGGATGGAGATATTAATATCAACTATCAACTATTCAAAATATTACCACCATCAGTACAAGTTTGTATGCGCCGTTTTACTTCAAAAACTGCACATTTGCAGAAGTAGTGATCAGATATGTTTATACTTAATGGCCGATTTCAAATACTCGGAGTTCTGGTATTACATGAAAGTAACATTCAATTCGTTTCAAACTTAATATTTGTGTTTACAACTCAGATCATCAGCAGAAATACAATTTGAATAAGAATTCCTTTGATTAACTAAGTAAAAAAGCCGTTGAGAATCAATGCAATATTGAACATTCGAAAAACAAGCAAAATCTAATGCAGTTGCTTCCAACTGACTGAACAGCGTGCGAATTATCTTTCTTTACGTTTAATTAATAGTGGGCTGCAGCCTAATTAACAGGTGTATTCAAAAAGGCACATATAGTTGCGTCTACTCACACATGCATACTGACATTACCCATAGACTTCCCATTCAGAGGTTGCAAATACAAACTGACTATCCAATTCAATTTCAACTTTCTACTTTCTGTGATAGTAAGCCACCCTAATCAAATCTTGTCTTTGCTTTCTGTGTAGCCGTGCACTTTGATGGATCTATATGCTTAGTAGATGTAGATTAGCTGACGAGTCGTTAGCATAACCCTCATCATTGAATGCAGCGCCGTCCGATACAGAAAGAGTGCTTATTTCAGCCAGTCACAACTGCAACATCCTCTTTACAAAAACGTGAACACCAAATTCAATTCTCAACTGCTCATAATTTCCACCAACCATGCATATTTATGATATTTATCAGATGATAAGAAAATATGCGTATTAATTACATGAATAATACCATTTCTTGCTGTAACTGTGCAAACACCATAGATCTATAAAAGCAACTGTTAGACACAATATATTTTTGGCAATCTATGGAGACTGTATTTACATTATTAATTAGTCAATTAGCTAAAAAATTATTAATACCGTTCTACAGCACCTAGATAGATGCTCCATCCGGACACGCACAAATCACCCGCTAGAGTAAGTTATAAAGTAGTCAAATTGATCAGACGATTGGGCAAAGATTTCATGGTCTAGATAAAAGAAATGTTCTGCATTCAATTGCTAGTGTATAGGCTAGGGCTACCTGACGCATGCAGAAGCTTTGGTTACATGATGATTCGTGCCTAGAATGATGTAGTCAAATGTATGTTATGTTAGTTAATTAAATATCTCGCCCGATGTAATACGTTATAAAGTAGTCAAATTGATCAGACGATTGTGCAAGGATTTCATGGTATTTATAAAGGAAATATTCTGCATTCAATTGCTAGTCTAGATGGCTACCTGACACATGCAGATGCTATGTATAGACCTGGGCAATTCTTGCTAAAAATGATAGTCAAATGTAGGCTATGCTAGTGGAATTTTTCTATTTCGCCAGCTAGAGTGCGTTATAAATAATTAATAGCTAGAACATGGGTTGTAGGGATGTTGGCGTGTTATATCTAGGACCCGAAGCCGTGAGAGCCTAGCACCTCGATAATTAGAAGTTATAATTGATTTATAATATATCAACGTAACCGTTTAGTGCAGCTTTAATTGAATAAATGATTATTGTTCGTTAATTCTGGGAAGTGGTGTTATATCGTTGACCTCAGGTGTTAGATTGCGACCTAAGTGTTGTATCGCTGATATAGCACCTGCAATGGACCAATGAGCGCACCTAAAGGTCACGTGATATGTTATAAAGTGTGTTATCAAATTGATTAAACGATTGGGCAAAGATTTCATGGTATATATAAAGGAAATATTCTGCATTCAATTCTTAGTTTATGGGGCTACCAGACCCATGCAGAAGCTTTGTATAGCTAAACACGAGTAATTTGTGCAGAAAATAATAGTCAAGTGTAGGTTATGTTAGTGAATATCTCGCCCGATATAATGCGTTCTAGAGTAGTCAAATTGATCAGACGATCGTGCAAGGATTTCATGGTATATGTAAAGGAAATATTCTGCGGTTACGTACACTAATTAGCATCTGTGGTAGTTATCGTATATGCAATTAATTAAATTTTAAATAAAAAATAGAAATTATTGTGAACAATTTTGGCTACCTGACGCATGCAAATGCTATGTATAGACATGGGCAATTCTTGCTGAAAATAATAGTCAAATGCATGCCCGGATCCAGGAATTTTTGAAAGAGGGGGTTGACCTGGTAGCAGTTATTTATAGCATTACTAATTTTTTTCTTTTTTAATGAAATTATATAAAATTGTTAAACCACGCCTATTGGAAAAGAGGGGTTGCAACCCCCTAAACGCACTAAACCCCATCTGGATCATGGCCTGCAAATGTAGGTTATGTTAGTTCATTTTTTATATCGCCCAATATAGTGCGTTATAAAGTAGTCAAATTAATCAAACGATTGGGCAAAGATTCCATGGTATATACAAAGGAAATTATTTTGCATTCAATAGCTAGTTTATGGGGCTACCAGGCGCATGCAGAAGCTTTAAGACAATATTATAATTATGCTCTACTTTTATTAATTATTATTAATTATATAGATCTGTCTATCTTGTATCATCGCGTTTTCAAATTCTGCTTTACTACACCCTTTACTATAGCTGTTTAATTAACTAATTATAAAATTTAAAATAAGGTAGGTACGTGATTGAAAGTGAACATTTTATTGTATTTATTTGCCTTGAAAAAGTATCTCAAAGTCTAAATATGATTCTAGGCTTCTACACTGAGACTTACAATTAATTAAGATTTTGCTGATTTTAGACAACAATATTTTTACACGCTAAATGAAATGTAAAACAAGAGATCGACTGACACTTACACATGCAATCGACCTGCTAAAGCCTACACTACGCAGTGTCTGCGCAACGCTATATCGTGCAATGCTCTAACATGCGCAATGCTATATCGTGCGCGTGCGCATGCGTCATTGGAACCCATTCCCTGTTTCTGAGGGCAGTTACCATACGGCGGTCTCACTTCCGACGGTATATTTGACACAGTTGACGCGCTTTTCGTCGGCTGGGCTGAGATATCAAATGACAAGTGGAACATGCTAGGGTAGCCCAGCCGACGAGTGCAACAAGTTAGGATAGCCCAACCGAGGAAAATTTGACACAATTTACGCGTGCTACGTCCATGGGCTAGGAGGAGAACGTGCATGTAATATGATATCGCAGCCCAGCCGACGGAATTATGACACACTTGACGCGTGTCGTCGGCTGGGCTGAGATGCAAATTAGTAGTGGAAACATGATATCTCAGCCCAGCCGACGAGTTAGCGCAGCCCAGCCGAAGAAATTATAACACACATCGCGCGCCATAATCTTACCAGGCTAGACACAATCATCTCGCACAACTGGAATGCCAACAGAGTTGTTTCTGTAATGTTCCAGGCTGCAGGTTAGTGTAGAAGAAACGGAAGGAGTACGATAACAATTTAAAACTTTTAGATAATTTCTTTTAGTGCGCCAGAGCAGGAAGTATTTATATGGTACTGGCCTTGATGTGTTCATAGTTAATCTTTTATTGCAAAAACAGAAAAGATAGAGTGCTTTCCTTTTTTACCAGTTTCCTTAATAAAACACTGAAGCCATTATCAGACTTACCCAAGAGGTAATTACAAATTCAGTTACAGCATACTGAAACAGACATTTTCAACATTTAGTTTTTGCGCAACACAGAATCTGATATTAGCGATAAAATTTCTTTAAGATTAGGTTTGATACATTCGCTTTTCTCGCACGCGACTGCAGATGTACGCAACACTTGACTCTTCACATTATTGTCCTTTCATTTACTGTTGGCACCAACTCTCTACGGAGCACATGTATTGAGTGTAGTTCTCAAAGTAACCTAGAATTGATCTAACAGCACCCAACACACTGTAAACAGAAATGTAAGAACATCCAGCATTATTTTGAATGTCTGCTTTAAATTCCATAATTTTTGTATTGATATCTACGCAAAATTTATATGATTTGTTGACTTTTGGTTAATAGTATTGGAGAGGTCCAATAATGTTTAGTCTCATCTTCTGTCTATTATTACTATTTGAGCAAGTGAAAAGTTTCAATGGGAGAAACCGAGAGTTGCAAAATGACGTTTCAAAAAAGATGCGATCAGCTGAAAGTGGCACGACAAGTGACCATACTAACTCCTTCTTTCTTGATTCAAACAGAAGAGGATGGCAAACGTTCGACAGTTGGGAAAACAATGAACCTCAACGAATGAGCTGTGGAAGTGTTGCTTACAGTGTAACGATTGAAAACAAAACTCAGCAATACTTACTAATGGTGACTGCCTATCCAAACTTTCTAAGAGAGTACGACAAGTCAAAAGTATTTGAATCTTGGTTGTACACCGTGGATACCAAATCGTGGCAAGAGCTAGACAAGTTCAGTCCATTACCCGCAAGGCCAGCAATGATTCAACTTTGCTCCAAGATTATTGCTTTGGAGGCAGTTAATACTGAAAGTTTCCTTAACTCAAACAAAGCATGGATATTGGACACTGTTTTGCTCCAGTGGCAGCAAACACAATTAGATTGCGAAAGTCTTGATGGCTCACGTTTTAGCAAGCAAATAGCAATTCCACCAAATGTTAGAGGAGTGGCAATTCAGCAGTTACAAACTAATTGTCGGTGCAAGCAGTCCGCTTTAGTCTTCTTGCAACCGTACGTTGATGATTCTCATAAAACTAAACCAACAATGTATGAAGTGCGATGTGTAAACCGTGCTGGAATTGAAAGCTACGAAATGAAAATCGTCAAGTCTAATATTTCCCATATTTCTAGATTTTGGTCTCAGCTGGTTTGTTCATGTTCAAACTGCATAGCACTTTATAATCCTACTACCAATATTTTATGGAAGTTTGAAAATGAAACTTGGACCAATGTAAGCAAAATTCCTGGTCATCTAAAACTTTTTCCACATGTAAAGTTTCCCAAAGAACAATTTGGATGCGCATTTACAAAAGAAACAGGCAGGTTAATTGTATTTAGCATTGCCGACAAAAATGTAGTAAAATTTGACTTAAAACGTAAAAAATACTCTATAGAAAATGTTGGACGTATCCTTCCTAACCGCTTGTACCAGAGAGTTATGGGCACCGTTGCTGAAACCTCATATAAGATCGTAGTCTTCCTATCTGATATTCTTATTGGTAAAATGACAGCTTGGACTCTTATTTACCAAAATAAAGTTTGGATTTGGTCGATATCTTCAGCTCCAAACATAGCGCCTTCTTCCCGTATAGAAGCGACTTCTGCTTTTAGAGACCATTTTTTAACTGTTTGGGGAGGATTAGATTATTACAATATTAGAGGAGACACATATCAATCTTGGAGTGGATTGGTATGGACCTTAGACTTAACAACTATGCGTTGGTGGCTCAAAATAAAGGGACATTTTTCAGACTTTATAAAATACCGCGATACTTGCTGGATGACAAACAATTGCCTTGTATCGCTTCGGCATAATAATAAGCTAAATGAGATGGAAGCATGGATCTATAATGTCTCAGCCACCTCATGGAAGTTGTTGGTATCAACATCTCTCATGAATAAACGCTTTGGCTTGTCTTTTGTGGCAGCTAATGCATCTACTGCTATATCATTTGGCGGAAAAGATTTTCCATCTGAGAAAGTTATTGATGAAACATTGATATTGCATCTCTTGCCAAGCGTACAATGGAGGCGATCTTTGGCAGATAAAGTTAATATCGTTAGACCTAGCGCTCGCTCTAACCACGCTGCGGTCATTATGAAGACCAAAATGTATGTATTTGGTGGAATAAATGCGGCCCAACAATGTTTGAATGATCTATGGGTGTTCGACATAAACACCGAAAGATGGGAGGAAGTTACACCTGTCAATGAACCACCCGATCTCTCTGACGTTGACCATTGCTTGTATTTCGCTGCGTCAACCCCAGGTCAGCTGCTTGTTACATTAATACTTGAACTACTTGAAACGAACAGTGGCCAAGACGATGACAGAGCACTAATAACGTGGATGTTTATTGTAGACCTTAAAATGTGGCATCGTATTGATTACAGTCTAGAGAAAAGAAACGATAGGCATAAATTGACGATAGAAGACGTCATATCTAAAATTGTTTACTGGAACGGATTTCTTCTCATGTATGACTCGTACGCAGTAGACATCAGATATTTGGCAGTCAAATGTCCAGCTGGATTTACTTCATCCAACATATCTGAAAAACCTTGTACTTTTTGCAAAAAGGGATTTTATAGAGAGACGACATTTTCTGATTCAAATTGTTTTGTATGTCCGAACGGCCTAACGACCGTTAACGTTGGAGCTCATAACATCACAGAATGCTCCGTCTGCGACGATAATTTCTGCAAATACGGCAAGTGTGTACCTGATTTTAGCGAAAGAAGTCTACGACCTGTCTGCAAGTGTTACATTGGCTACACCGGTTCTACATGCCAATATCCTACTTACTACTTAATAGTGACAGGACTCATTCTGTTTGTTGTGGTTGTATCAGCGGGCGTAACCGCCTACTTATTCATGCTAAAAAGGAAAACGTTGAATGAGCGTGCTTTGCGAAGAGAAGTAGTCGCATTAACTGACGCATGGCAAATAGATGAGAATGAGGTGGCGTGCCAAGAGATGATTGGATCCGGAGCATCTGGATCCGTTTACAAAGCATTTTACAGAGATATCACCGTGGCTGTAAAGAAGATGGTGGCTATTGGTCTTGCCAAGTCTATAGAAGATTTCGAAACAGAGATAATGTTTATGAGAACTGTAAGACACAAGAATATCGTCCTCTTCATTGGTGCAGGAAAGTCACAACCAGGAGACGTTCCTTTTCTTGTCATGGAATATATGGAGCGAGGATCTCTAAAGAACGTACTTTACGATTTATCTATTGATATCGACTATGACCGTAAGCTATCATTTGCCATGGATTCAGCAAGAGGTATGCATTTTCTTCACACTTTGGAACCGCCTCGAATACATCGAGATCTGAAAAGCGATAATCTACTGGTAAGCAAACACTGGATTGTTAAAGTGGCTGATTTTGTAGGACACAAGAGAACTGTAGGACACAAGAAAATCGTTCTCTGCAAGAAGTCCCAAGCTGGAGACGTTCCTTTTTCTTAATGGATATATGGAGCGCGGATCTCTAAGAAATGCAGTATACGATTTATCGAATGATATCGATTATGAGCGCAATTAAGCTTTCATTTGCCATGGATGCAGAAAGAGGTATCCATTTTCTTCACACAATAGAAACGCCTCAAAGACATCGAAATCTGAAAAGCGATAATCTTGTGGTAAGCAGAGAATGAATTGCTCAAGTGGCTGATTACGGTTTATGGAGGAACGTTAGAAGTAACGCCAGAAGACTCGACAGGCGAAAGGTAAAAACAGGCAATATTGCTCTGATCAACAACGGATTTCTCTATACTTCCCAAACGGGAAGGTTTATCTTATGCGGGTGTTAGAAGTGCGAGATTGCGAGCTCCGGAATTAACTCTTCGTGAACTATACGATACCGCAGTATAGGCTTACAGGTTTTCTATCATAAGAAAATTTCAGCAAATAAATGGTGACATAAGCGTTCCTTGCAGTTTTGGAATTGTGCTGTGGGAAATCTGGACAAGACATCTTAGCTTCCATACGATCAATACAAAATTGATTATCAAGTAACCGACGCCGTAGTTGTAAACGAAAGACCCGTGATTGCTCACAATTGTCCATAGCCGTAAGCCGTGATTATAGAAGACTGCTCGTCACCCAAACCATTAACCAGACTTTCGTTCGGTTATGCTATTTCGCAACTTGAATCTCTCCAGAGAATACAGATGACAATCTTGCATGGATTTCAATAGCAACATTCAGTGCTATCTAGAAGACTACTTCACGCAATTAGTGCAATTTAGAGGTACCATGCAAAGCTGTAAATAATTTTGGAGTTGTTTGCACGCTAACCTAGTAACACTAATTTCTTTTACTGTAATCGAGAAAGCGACACACATTGTGAAACAGGATTACTTCGTCCTATCGCGCCTCACTGGATATTAGATAGTAACTTTCTACAATGTCATTCTAAAACTACTCTTAAAGATCAAATGATTGCAGAATGCAATCTTACCAGGCTAGACACAATCATCTCGCACAACTGGATTGCCAACAGAGTTGTTTCTGTAATGTTCAAGGCTGCAGGTTAGTGTAGGAAGAACGGAAGGAGCAAGATAACAATGTAAAACTTTTAGATAATTTCTTTTAGTGCGCCAGAACAGGAAGTATTTATATAGTAATGGCCCTGATGTGTTCATAGTTATATTGTATTGCAAAAACAAAAAAGATAGAGTGCTTTTCTTTGTTACCAGATTTCTTAATGAAACACTGAAGCCATTATCAGACTTACCCAAGAGGTAATTACACATTCAGTTACAGCATACTGAAACAGACATTTTTAACATTTAGTTTTTACGCAACACAGAATCTGCTATGAACGATCAAATTTCTTTAAGATTAGATTTGATACATTCGCTTTACTCGCACGCGACTGCAGATGTACGCAACATTTGACTCTTCACATTATTGTCCTTTCATTTACTGTTGTCACCAACGCTCTACGGAACAGATATATTGAGTGTAGTTCTCAAAGTAACCTAGAATTGATCTAATAGCGCCCAACACACTGTAAACAGAAATGTAAGAACATCCAACACTATTTTGAATGTCTGCTTTAAATTCCATAATCTTTGTATCGATATCTACGCAAAATTTATATGATTTGTTGACTTTTGGTTAATAGTATTGGAGAGCTCTAATAATGTCCAGTCTCATCTTCTGTCTATTATTATTATTTGAGCAAGTGGAATGTTTTAATGGGAGAAACCGAGAGTCGCAAAATGACGGTTCAAGAAAGATGCGATCAGCTGAAAGTGGCACTGCAAGTGATCATACTAACTCTTTCTTTCTTGATTCAAACAGAAGAGGATGGCAAACGTTCAACAGTTGGGGAAACAATGAACCTCAACGAATGAGCTGTGGAAGTGTTGCTTACAGTGTAACGATTGAAAACAAAACTCAGCAACATTTGCTAATGGTGACTGCCTATCCAAACTGTCTAAGAGATTACGACAAGTCAAACGTATTTGAATCTTGGTTGTACACCGTGGATACCATATCGTGGCAAGAGCTTGACAAGTTCAGTCCATTACCCGCAATGCCAGCAATGATTCAACTTTGCTCCAAGATTATTGCTTTGGAGGCAGTTGATACTGAAAGTTTCCTTAACTCAAACAAAGCATGGATATTGGACACTGTTTTGCTCCAGTGGCAGCAAACACATTTAGATAGCGAAGGTCTTGATGGCTCACGTTTTAGCAACCAAATAGCAATTCCACCAAATATTAGAGGAGTGGCAATTCAGCAGTTACAAACTAATTGTCGGTGCAAGCAGTCCGCTTTAGTCTTCTTGCAACCGTACGTTGCTGATTCCCATAAACCCAAACCAAGAATGTATGAAGTGCGATGTGTAAACCTTGCTGGAATTGAAAGCTACGAAATGAAAATCGTCAAGTCTAATATTTCGCATATTTCAAGATTTTGGTCTCAGCTGGTTTGTTCATGTTCAAACTGCATAGCACTTTATAATCCTACTACCAATATTTTATGGAAGTTTGAAAATGAAACTTGGACCAATGTAAGCAAAATTCCTGTTTATCTAAACCGTTTTTCAGATTTAGACATTTTCAGAGGAAACTTTGGATGCGCATGTACAAAAGAAACAGGCAGGTACATCGTATTTAGCATTGCCGACAAAAATGTAGTAAAATTTGACTTAAAACGTAAAAAATATTCTATAGAAACTGTTGGAAGTAACCTTCCTGGACACTGGTACCAGAGAGTTGTGACCACAGTTGTTGAGACCCCACATAAGATCATAGTCTTCCTATCCGATATTCGTACTAGTAAAGTGACAGCTTGGACTCTTATGGACCAAAGTACAGTTTGGATTTGGACGATATCTCCAGCTTCAAACATAGCTCCTTCTACCCGTATAGAAGCGACTTCTTCTTTTAGAGACCATTTTTTAACTGTTTGGGGAGGATTTGATCAGTACTATATTATAGGAGACACATATTATCAATCTTGGAGTGGATTGGTATGGACCTTAGACTTAACAACTATGCGTTGGTGTCTCAAAATAAGGGGAGAATTTTCAGAATTTATGGAATACCGCTACAATTGCTGGATAACAAGCAATTGCCTTGTAGCGCTTCAGCATAATGCTAGACTAAAGCAGATGGAAGCATGGATCTATAATGTCTCAGCCAACTCATGGGAATTTTTGGTATCAACATCTCTCATGAATGAACGCTATCAATTGTCTTTTGTGGCAGCTAATGCATCTGCTGCTATATCGTTTGGCGGACGAGATTCTTTATCTGACAAATTTATTGATGAAACATTGATATTGCATCTCTTGCCAAGTGTACAATGGAGACGATCTTTGGCGGATACGGTTAATATCGTTAGACCTAGCGCTCGCTCTAACCACGCTGCGGTCATTATGAAGAACAAAATGTATGTATTTGGTGGAGTAAATGCGGCCCAGCAATGTTTGAATGATCTATGGGTGTTCGACATAAGCACCGAAAGATGGGAGGAAGTTACACCTGTCAATGAAGCACCCAATCTCTCTGACGCTGACTATTGCTTGTATTTCGCTGCGTCAACCCCAGGTCAGCTGCTTGTAACATTAATACTTGAACCACTTAAAAATAACAGTGCCCAAAACGATGACAATGCACTAGTAACGTGGATGTTTATTGTACACCTTAAAATGTGGCATCTTATTGATTACAGTCTAGAGAAAGGAAACGATAGGCATGGATTGACGATAGAAGACGTCATATCTAAAATCTTTTATTGGAACGGATTTCTTCTCATATATAACTCGTACGCAGTAAACATCAAATATTTGGCAGTCAGATGTCCAGCTGGATTTACTTCATCCAACATATCTGACAAACCTTGTACTTTTTGCAAAAAGGGATTTTATAGAGAGACGATATTTTCTGATTCAGATTGTTTTGCATGTCCGAACGGCCTAACGACCGTTAACGTTGGAGCTCGTAACATCACAGAATGCACCGTCTGCGACGATAATCCCTGCAAATACGGCAATTGTGTACCCGATTTTAGCGTAAGAAGTCTACGACCTGTCTGCAAGTGTTACATCGGCTACACCGGTTCTACATGCCAATATCCTACTTACTACTTAATAGTGACAGGACTCATTCTGTTTGCTGTGGTTGTATCAGCGGGCGTAACCGCCTACTTATTAATGCTAAAAAAGAAAACGTTGAATGAGCGTGCTTTGCAAAGAGAAGTAGTCGCATTAACTGACGTCTGGCAAATAGATGAGAATGAGGTGGCGTGCCAAGTGATGATTGGATCCGGAGCATCTGGATCCGTTTACAAAGCATTTTACAGAGATATCACCGTGGCTGTAAAGAAGATGGTGGCTATCGGTCTTGCCAAGTCTATAGAAGATTTCGAAACAGAGATAATGTTTATGAGAACTGTAAGACACAAGAATATCGTTCTCTTCATTGGTGCAGGAAAGTCACAACCAGGAGACGTTCCTTTTCTTGTCATGGAATATATGGAGCGAGGATCTCTAAAGGACGTACTTTACGATTTATCTATTGATATCGACTATGACCGTAAGCTATCATTTGCCATGGATTCAGCAAGAGGTATGCATTTTCTTCACACTTTGGAACCGCCTCGAATACATCGAGATCTGAAAAGCGATAATCTTCTGGTAAGCAAACACTGGATTGTTAAAGTGGCTGATTTTGGATTGGGTAGGGCTGTTGTCAATGATCTCAGCAGAAAGGAAAGACAGCAGATGGAACGTGAAAATAGTACTGCCCCAGGTCATATTTCTCTAATTCCTCTACTTTGAAAACGAGGTAACCTTTCTTTCGCTGGTGTTGGAACTGCGAGATGGCGAGCTCCAGAGTTGACTCTACGACGAGCCTATGATACTGCAGTGGACGTATACAGGTAGTGTGAACATTAGTAAAATATAAATAATCACAAAGACCTAATGTGTAGATTGCCTAAATGTTCGGCAAAGCCGTAGTTTTATGATCTCAAAAAGGCCATAAAGAAAGTAAATTTTCGGTTAATTGAACGACAAACATGTACATTCCAGACATGTTGAAGACATTCAAAGCTAAGTAACACGCAATAAATATTATAAAGCACCCATTAGAAATGACATCATCTAGTTTGATCTAAATGCTCTTTGTACATTGTTTTTTACTGGGTTGATGAAATAGACAACGTCATCACGAAGATGTATGTAAAGCTTGTTTCTTTCCATGTTTTCTTTAATTACCACAACTTTCCTAATTTTATAACAATCTTTTAAAATCAATTTCATTTACAATAACATTTTATTTACAGTTTTGGAATTGTGTTGTGGGAACTCTGGACAAGGCAGCTTCCCTTTCATCAATACAGTTTTGACTATGAAGTAACAGATGCGGTGATTGACAAAGAACGACCAGAAATTCCTCGAGATTGCCCACCACCGTTAGCCCTGATCATGAAGAAATGTTGGTCTTCAGAACCGTCACACAGACCAACATTTGGACAAGTTATTTTGCAACTTCAAACTTTAGAGTCCATGTAAGTGACCTTAATACAGTCCTTACCTAACACATGTACACATGTAGTAGTAGTTCACATTATGTTGAGTTACACTAACATATATACTAGTACTCATCGCATTGTTTATGACTATTTATTGTCATGTCGTACTTTTCACTGCTCGGTCTAACTTGAATCTCTGTAGCAATTTATGTTGTTTTGGATCACAAGAATCTCATAATCTATAAATATAGAGTTAAGTAAATATATAACATATATTATATGATTGTGACACAAAATATCTGAGCGGAGAAATAAGAAGTTGTAACTCTTCATGTAGGTCGTGGATACGTACGGTCCATAGGTGACGCAGAGGTAAATCTGCTTGCTGGTAGCCTCGTGAAAGACGCTATCCTCGTACTGTTGTGCTTGGTTCCCGTATAAAACTAATACGGGAACCGGAAAGTATATTATATGGGAACGGGAAACGACACGACAACGTGGGAAGAGATCTGATACAAGGCTAGCTTGCTAACTTATAACAATGAAGTCTAATGCCTGCGCACTTTCCAAGGTAAGGATTGTAAAACATATATGTTAGCGAGTTCCGGTTTATTGACTACAACCAACTGGGACTTCAAAATGACCACATCGTATTCTCTCTTAATTGTTTGTCAATTGCAGTTGTAATTTTTTTAGTTAATGGGAGAGCGCTTGGTTTGGCGATGTAACCATTAGTTTGCGCTGACGGCATAGAGGTTATACTACAGTACAAAAGGGCTTGCGTGATGTGAAAAACACAAGAAAACGTGCGTCTCTGCACGTAATCACGTGACACACAGTGCCTTTATTCTACAACCAAACTATTGCTGTATGTGTGCTTTTTACCATCAGTTGAAGATGTGTAGGTGATGCGAAAGCACGTCTTACTTTTGCCTAAGCAAATATCAAAGGTAAAACGAAATCTACAATTATTGGACTTTATTTGGAAAAATGCCTCGTACGTTTTTGTTTTCTAACCCTAACATAATGGTCCGCTATCAAGTTTGCTCTGAGATACCGCCAAACTTCCCAACTTTATGTGTGACCAGAAATCTTTAGCGCCGAGGGTGGAGTCAGATATGCGCAGAAGGGTGAAATGCTCCTTTAACGTCTACTGTATGAAAAGGAGCTGTCACTACATCCATAGATTGCGATACAACATGACATACGTTATTTTCAGTTTCTTATATATATATATATATATATATATATATATATATATATATATATATATATATACATACATACATACATACACACAAGCCCGCACACACACACACACACACACACACACACACACACACACACACACACACACACACACACACACACACACACACACACACAGCAATGCATTTAAATGCTTCCTTATTCGTTGTTGTGATTCATTCATTAGTTTCATATACCGTGTTTAGAAATTATTATAGACCTTCTAATAAGACATTAAAGCCACGATAAATGCACATACCATAAATGCATATACCAAGTAATTAATTATCCAATCAATTGCATCATTTCAAGAGCTTTGGAACATACTACTAGACAAAACCGCTCCTACACAAGAAATTATCTAAATTTAAGGATGAAGTAACAGGTATGTCTAACTTGTGATTTGTAGTGCAGTATGTAATTCACCTCTCTATATAATCAAGTTTTTTCCAAACGGTTCATTTCTTTCTTATTTCCCATTGATCAAAACGCTCAAGACAGCAGCCGCCACACCTGAGGTGCTGACGAATTCTTAGAAGACTGTGAATAGAAGAACAAAAGAAGAGACATCCTGCAAGAAGCTTATAAAGACGATTACTGAAATCGACTTCAAGTTCTTTCTGTGATGCTGACGACGGCTATAGCAACAAAAGTTTCGTTGAAGTGTAAAACTATTTTAACTCTTGTGATCTGTCTCTCTTTATCAGTTAAGCAGGTTCAAAGTTTTACAAGGAAAATGAAGAAAAGTACATAAGCAGTTTAAAACCGACATGACTTGCTGAAAATGTACATATAAAAATGAAACTGACTTTCCTCACTTTGGTGTCAACGCACGAGGATGGCAATCGTTCAGTAGTTGGGCAATCAATGAACTTCGAGTGAAGCGATGTGAAAAGGTTGCATATAGCGTCAGGATTAGAAATCGAGAGCAGCATCATTTACTAATCTTGGGAGGTCGTGAATCCTCTGTATATAACCAGATAACCATTCCGCTATATTTGGAAGTTGGTTGTATACTATGCACACTAACTCTTGCCAAAAAGTGGATAGCGACAAGTTTCCTCCATTATCTAGAAAACCATTAATGGTTCAACTTTGCTCAAATGTTTTTGTTTTAGGCCCACTTGAAGGTTAAGGTTTAGCTATTTGACAAAGTTTCGCATAATTGGCAGCAAATGAATGTAGCCGACAACATCTCAAAATGGTTACTTTTTACAAACGACGGCGATTATGATACTATTAAAATCGTTGCAGTTTCTGTTTAACTGACAAAGGCTACTTGCCAATGCCATCAATCAGCATAATCTTGTCCTATTTATCTCAAACTGGAAAATTAACAACGCACGAAGTGATTTGTGTCAATCAAAACATTACTGAAAGCTACGAGTGGATTAACTTTAAATTTAGCATTCCTAATTATTCGAACAATTGCTTCAAATTGGTATCCTCATTTTCAGATATCAAATTGCTCTATTCTACTGCTATGAACACCTTGTGGAAGTACGAAAAGGAAAGCATAGACAAAGGTATTAACAATTTACTACATTGCAACCAAATCAAAACGTGAACAGTATAACGACATTTGGTTGTCCAATTATTAAACAAACAAGTACCTAACTCGTTTTCAACATCCGCGATCAAAACGTACTCGTATGTGACTTGAAACGCAATAAATGTGTTATTGAATGAGTTGCAAATGACATTCTTGATAATTGGTACGTAGACGTATTGGCTTTCTTTGTTGAAGATTGGAATATAAATGTTGTTTTCACAACTGACATTTATGTGGGTGGAACAAGGAGTTTGAAAATTCATTTACAGAAATGGAGTTTGGTTTTAGCAATGTCATCTAGAGTATATTCAAGTTACAATGTGAAGGATAGTTTTTACTGTAATACGAGGATTCAGTGATAAAACCCTTTCTACGGATCAACCACTTTCAAATGGACTGATATGGAATTTATATCTAGGAAGAATGCAGTAGTGGCTAAAAGTAAGGGAGAATGTTTTAGATTTCAGCTTTTACGAAGCTAGCACGTTTATGAAAAGCTGCTGCTTTGCTGCACTTTGTTACTCTTTCAACAAACAAATGTTAGAAACCTACTTCTTTAATAATTTTGACAACACGTAGAAGTTACTCATAGCCACGTATTGGTTTGCATATCGTCTATATATGTCTCTTGCAGCGGCTAATGCAACCACCGCAGTTTTATTTGGCGGACGAACTCCTGTTTCGCAGCCAAAGCCGCTTTTGATAAAACAAGGATATTAACACTTAAACGAAAACTGCAGTAGCGAGAAGTCGACAAAAATAGCAATCAATCTCTTTCTCCTAGCGTGGGCTCTACACATGCAGAGGTCATGATGCGGTCAAAAATGTGTGTATTTGCTGGAATGAATGATTCCATGAAATGTTTGAATGATTTGTGAGTATTTGATGTCAAAACAGAACAATGGTCAGAAGTGAAACTGTCAATGAGGGACACGATTTGTCGGGCGGGTGGCCTTGTGCTTATTTAGCTGCCTCGACACCGGGTCAACTATATTTGAGCGTTGCTTGCGACACTGGCTACGTCTCCGGAATGAGTCGTTGTAAAGACGTATTAGTGCAGACGTGGATGATTATTATACATCTTAGAACGTGCTATCCAATAGCAACATATCAACTAAACGAAAGCTCAGCCAGGTTGCTTGGAAGATTTATCAAAAATTGTTTAATGAAAAGGATTTCTTATCATGTTTGACTCAGCCGAAGTAAATATCAAATACTTAGCAGTCAGATGTCCACCGGGCTATACTTTAGGCCAATGTCTTACCTACTTTCTCATAAGAGCAGGAATGACTTTATTCGTTGCTGTTGCTTTCGCTTGCGTAACAGCTTATTTGTTAATGCTACATACAAAAAGAGTAAGTGAACGTACTTTTAGAAAAACAGTAGACGTGTTAACAGATCTATGGCAAATAGATAAAGATGAATTGACGTCGGGAGAACTACTTGGATCTTGTGCATCTGCTAGCGTTTACAAAGCTTCTTACAGAAATCTAACAGTTGCTGTTAAGAAGATGATGGGTGAAGGTCTTCCCAAATCTATAGAAGACTTAGAAACGATGATCATGTTTATGAGAACTGTAAGACACAAGAATATTATTCTTTTCATTGGTGCAGAAAAGTCATAGACTGGAGACGTTCCATTTCTTGTCATGGAATATATGGAGTGAGGATATATAAGAAATGTACTATACGGTTTATCGATTGATATCGACTATGAGCGTAAGCTATCATTTGCCATAGATTTATCAAGAGGTATGCATTCTCTTCACCCGTTTGAACCGCCTTGAATACAAAGAGAGCTGAAACGCGATAATCTACTGGTAAGCAAAATCTGGATTGTTAAAGTGGCTGATTCCGGTTTAGGGAGGACCGTTAACGGTAACGTCAGAAAACACGGGCGACAACATATTAGACGCAACAATTGCTCTGATTCACAAACTGTTTTTCTACTTCCCAACGAGAAGGTTTATCTTATCCAGGAGTTGGAACAGCGAGATGGCAAGCTCCAGAATTGATTCTTTGAGAGACATACAAAGCCGCAGAAGACGTTTACAGGTATTATGACACAAACTAATTGACTTAATTAATCGTGAACATTATCAGCAATTTTCATTTTAGTTATGGAATTGTTTTGTGAAAAATCCGGACAAGACAGCTTCCCTTCGATCAATACAGTTTCGATTACCACGTTATTGATGCCGTAGTTGGAAATTAAAAACCTGCAGTTCCTTGAGATTGTCCCCAGCCGCTAGCCATGATCATGAAGCACTGCTGGACAACGAGACTATAAAACAGACCTTCGTTTGGCCAAATTATTTCCCAACTTGAATCTCTATAGAATGCGTCTATAGAAAGCAATATTCTCGCAGCAGCCTTGTTTGACGACTTCAAACCAGCTTACACGATTTCATTCAAATAGCAACGCAGTGACTTATAATTAGGTGTTGCTTTCCATTGACTACATCAAATTCTGTAATGACATAAAAGTGTCAGTATTCAAGCTTGAGTCAGTACCGTGCACATGCTCAAATTCTCCTGACTTTCGCTGCTTTGTATTTCACTTTGCTACTGCTCACTTTCCATGAGGTCTGAAGTACATCCTGGTAAAAATACTCGAAGAACTGTTTTGCTCTGCTAAAAATACTCGTATAACTGCCTTGCTCTCTCTTCCAAAGAAAACTTAAAATAGACTGACATTTTACCTGTAACCATACAAACATGATAACTAGATCTTTGTGTTGTAATTATCTATAATTTTTACGCTACTAATCCAGCGCCTGGTGGGGAGACGTGTTGTATATCTGCTAGTACACAGAAAGCTCTTCAACACAATTGACACATTTAGTTTTGGTTAGTGATTGTGTCGTAACGTATGCGATTTTTCAGTGATAGGCTGATTCTTTCAGGCTATTTCATACACAGCACGCAGATGCACAATATAGTTAGAAAAGATATGTAGATTACAGTTTTTGCACTTACAGTTTTCCTTGAGACCGCGGATGATACGGTATGCCGCGAATAATCTTGATGTTTATCAACGAAGACAGTAGCTCTACAACTCCTTTAACATCTGTTCCTTGATCTGTTTGAATAGTAGTACGTTGTCCAACCATGTGATACAACTTCAACAATTCAATGGCAACAGGAAATATTGATTTACCCGAAGGAAGTCGAGTAAAATATGTCTAATGTTGTCAAACAAATTGTTTTAAATTAATTAGTATTTTTATACATTTTGAAAGTTTAACAATGTCAATTTACCTGCTGAAAACGTCCAGAACACAGAGGACTCATTGATAAGTCAAACCATCAACGTCCACCTCAATAGCCATGTCTGAAAAGTCCACTAGATAGAGTTGGTTAGAATGTTGAAATCTTTTTGCTAGCGCAAGAATTAATGGGGCATTTTTGAGAAACTTTGGATATAACTCTTGTGATTTTATAAACCGTTAATGCAAACTTGAATCCTCTTTTTCTAACGCCAGAAAAGTGCTTTACAATAAGTCCGTGAATTTGTTGGCATTAGCTTCCTTGGTGTGATTATTTTTATCAATTCTTCTACTTCCTCTTCACGAAGAACAATTAGATATGTACCCATCAAAACTAGTCTAGTGTCTTGATCAACTGATCTTGGGTCTTTAACTCGTTGGAAGTTGTAGTCACCTCCGTTATGGCATTTGCAGATTTTTATTTTGTAACGCTGAACGTTTACGGTCATTTGCTGTTGGACGAGTGTTGGCAATGAAGTCTTGTATTAAAGCTTTGTAAACTTCAGGTGTTAAATTCCTTACCCATTCTGCAAAACTTCCTTGTCACAAAAATTAAAGCGGTCAAAGATAATTAACCATATACCGTATCATAAGTTGTAAAGCAACCAAACTGAGCTAACAGTAATATTACAAAATTTTTTAAATAGAAGGTATGTATTACCACAATAAGTCCAAATGTAAATAAGCGTCATTGCAAATACGTATAAAACTCTTAAAGATACAATAATTATTTTTTAAATGTAAGTAACAATTAAATGGCATAAAATTATTCAATTACATTTATTAAGTTAAACCCTAACATTCACATGAAACAACTCTGACAATGTATTTATTGCTAAGAGGTAATTTCCATTAAAGTGGTACAGTAAATGTTAGAAGTCCGGTCATCTATACGTGTTTCTGTAGACTCAGGAAGCTTTTAGATAAAATATTTTAGAAGAAGACATTTGGATATAATTCTCTAAAGACCCCACTGCCCATCATAGAGGGCTTATCGACACAACTTGTAATGTATTTCTATATATTATACTACGTATATATAAAAACGATATCAACAACTAAAAGCTATAGGTTCTATATAGTCCAACAAAACTAAAGTTTCAGTTATTGCCTACAACTCTTCTAGCCGAGACAACAGCCTCGTCTGAGGCAAGAGGAATACTGATGTCTGGCAGGTATTACTTCGGGTTTGATTGACATCCTCGCAGGCACATGATTGATGATTGGATCAATGAAGAAGCTAGTCTGCATCATGTCTAACATATCGTCATGCTGTATGTAGACTCCCTTTTCTGCAAGCACTGAAGCCATTTTTTTGTAAATGTTGATGTGATTTTGCTGGTTCTGCCAGCATACACGAAAGAATGATGGCAATAAAGGATTCAAGTACTATAACAATACTAACGTATTATTATAAATGACAATCATTTAGAATCGACTTAGAAAACAGATCTTGAATAATGCAAGAAACTTAACTTTATATAATATGAAAGCAACGCAGAGACTCTCAATTTGTTGTGATATAGTCTTACAAATGGTTGCAATTTTTCATAAAGCGATGGTTGATCTAGAATAGCCGAAATCCCATTGGTCAGAGTTTCGTGTGAATGAGATGCGAGCGGTAGAATTCAAGGAATCAACTTGTGGCATTCTTTTAGAATTGTTTCAATTTTTCATAATGTTTGAAAATTGATTGGAAAACGACAACAAACAGGATACCGTTAATTAATTAGATTTGTAATCGTCAGCATTTAAATTTATTAATTCGTGTAAATGGGTTCCGAGCTCTAACAATTCAAGGAAGCAATTAACTAAGCAAGTATAAACTTGATTCGATAGTTTTAGCGTCCAGAGTTTTGTCATATCTTAAGTGCAGAAGATTAATTAATTAATTAATAAGATTTTGACATTTACAGTGGCGGATCTAGAGTAAGGGTTGTGGGTGTTGCAAGCCCCTTTCGTTGGCCTCGAAGTTAAGGCACAAGGTCTTGAAGCCGCATTGTGTTCATTTCCAGTATTTAATTAAAAATAATTAGCAGATTCTTGACAAAGTGAGACATCTGGCAGCGAAAATCCAGACTCGTGACCAGGATATCTTGTTTGCGTAGGGAATGGTTCATTCAGTACGTAACTGAAAGAATCTATGCAACAAGGCAGGATATATACAACCTCTGACATCTGTTATCAAGACATTCTGCGACTCGCAGACGGAATTGGATCCATTGAATCTTTTCCAAGAAAAACGGACTTACAGCGAACCCGGAGCAATACATCTAATAGTAGACGGAGTCTGATTGAGCACTACAAACGATCCGTTGAGATACCCCTCCTAGACTTCCGGCTTCTTCAGATGCGTGAACGATCTGATGGTGAGCATGATAATGTCCGAGCATTGTTGTGTGTAGTGCTTACCCTTCTGGTTCGTTCCGACGCTGACCCAATGGGAAGCCGATCTTGCATTTCCGAAGTTTCTAGAAGGTGAAGTGAGAAGGTCGAAGTCAGTATGGCAAAGCAAATACCAGGAAATGCAAAAAGTAAGGTAAAGAGAGCAAGAGTGCAAGAAGGCCACACCCAACAATGAATTGACCTTCTCCTGGCCTTGAGAGCCTATGACTCTCGGTTGTACCCGAATGTTCATCGTCTGCTATTGATAGCATGTATTCTGCCTATCACAAGTGCAGAAGGAGAGAGGTCATTTTTTAATTGAGGAGACTTAAGACTTAAGCAAGGTCTACCATGGAAGAGGAGCGTCTTGCACACCTATCAGTTATCGCCTTGCATTACAAAGACCGGGTACCAACAGACGAAGTTTGCACAAAATCATCCACGGAGATTGTTGATGCAGTCTTTGTTTGAAAGAGACTTAGTTGCACCGTATTTTACTTAACATTTATTTAGCAGTAGTCTATGCATGATGCAGTTAGATTCTGTTAGACAGTTTTGATGATTTAGAGAGTTTATAACATGACACATTGCTAGAAATATGTTGCCATAGTTGTTGCCATTTACTTTAGCTAAGCTGTAAGAAGCCTGAGCCATTTGTACCTCTAACACATACAAATGAGTTGACTAAAGTAGGCGTTGTCTATCAAAATTTGCAACCCTCTCTTTTCAAAAATCCTGTATCTGCCCCTGATTTACGATTGATCAAAAGCTGTACCGAATGTGTTGCTTCTATTGTAAATAGTAGTGCTATAAATTTATGAAAGCAGCTATTGCATTTTTAGCATTGGCACGGCAGACGTAAGACGTGTAACATGAAACGGCGAATGATGCGTCAGAAGGCGAGAGTACGGTCTGGTAAACAGGAATAAGAGACACTTGCTTGGGGTTTTTGACGTCTACAAGCTTAAATGGCCATCGTGAAAGCAATGTCGAAATTTGATACGGTTAGCATCTAACGTTTTGTCGTGTTTTGCGCTGCAAAGATCACGCTGGATAGCAAAATCATGTTCAAACGAATTCGTCTGAATGGGATTTCGACATTTCCGACCGATCCAGAGCTGATTAATAGTACTGAATGAGTTGCTTCTATTGTGAAAAATAATGTCATTGTATTTTCATCATCGGCAGACGTAAGACGCGAACGTGAAAGCGTCGAATCTACCCATCGAGATGGCGTCGGTCTTGTTGACAGGGCCGACAAATTTTGATTTACTTCTCTGACTCTCAAAAGCATTTTAGGTTGTTGCCATAACGGCTCTGACAATTTTGATGTTTATCAGATGACGCCTAACGTCGAATTTTACCTAGACGAACTTGTCTTGGATTTTATGCGGTCTAAGTCGTTTTGAAATGACTAGACTTTGCAGACTGTGTGAAAGTGAGTGAAATGTGTATGTATTCCATTAAAAAGTTCAGCGTCTCAACGAAACATGAAAAAACATGAAAATCCCATTGAGACGAAAGATTCCTTTCGAACGAAAGAATACCAGTAAAATGATGAACATTAAAGGAGAACTCTCACCAAAATAAAAAATGTCTCAGATGAAAGCTGTCACGTCATGACACAACCACTAAAAACCGTTTACTGCAGACTTCTACCATAACGGAGAAATAAAGCATTGAAATGTGCAGTGTGGGCGTGTTTAGTACCCATGTGTTTCTTTCGGACTAAATCATTACTGTTTAGCAAGGAAGACCGATACCTGTGTACTTTTCAAGGTAAGGATTGTGAAACATATGGTAGCAAGTTGCATTTTATTGATTAAAGCAAACTGAAACCCCAAAATTATCGTGATGTGTTTCTTTTCTATTATTTGTCTAGTACACTTGTGAAACTTAGTTAGGGTAGAGCTGGGTTCCTTTGCTTGGCGGTACTCCTGTTTTGAACCAAAAATGAGTGCGATTTCTCAGTCGTTTAGTCTCTGCTTTGAAAAAGTTTGTCATCTAGACTATGAGGAGACGCTACAGCACACATGCGGTGAGCTTGTGGCACAGACACTCCTCTCAGCACTGTTTTCATAGTTGCGGTTTTTTAAATTGTGTTAAGCAGCAAAGCGCAGTACACTGCAAAACCCAAATGTAGTCAGTAAATGTGCAGCTCTGCCTTGTTCATAAATTAATCATACTAATTCGGCAAATGTTCCGCCAAATGTTTTTTCAACTTATCCATGTTTGCCACTAATGATGTGCGAAGAAGTTCACGCTCCAAGACAACCATGTAGAAGGCTGAATTCTGAGTGATAATATCCAGTGTCTGTTGCTCCTGCTCTGAACAACAGTCATGAACATGAACACCAGTCGGTGTTGCCTAGACGGCCCTGATTTGGTTCCTCTAGATGTCCGGTCTCTAATACACTATCATCTTCTCCACTTAGAGTTTTAAGGTCGTCTGAGTCTACCTCAGGTTCATATAAGTATGACAATATATCTACTCAAATGAAGAACCTGCACTCTCTGCCATGACCGCGGACTCAATTTAAAAACCGCAACTATGAAAATAGTGCTGAGTGGGTTGCCGACCAATTAGAAAAGTGCCAGTTCCCAGGCTCACCGCATGTGTTTCGTAGATCAATAAATCACAAATTGCTACCATATGTCTCATAATCCTTACTTTGAAAAGTGCACGGGTATCGGTCTTCCTTGCTAACCAGCAATGATTTAGTCTGAAAGAAACATAAGGGTAAAACACGCCCACACAGCACATTTCAATGCTTTATTTCTCTACATGGATAGTGGTGGCCTGTACTCAATTTCGCTCTTCTACAACCCAGAACTAGTTCTTGAATAGACCTGGCTGTACATCAAGGCAACTAGGCTTACCGTGGCTACTAAAGACTCCTGTCCACTCAGTATCTGGGACGCGTCGTACTCATGCAATAGTACAGTCGCTTGGAGTATTCGGCAATCGAAACCTGCTTGGGTATGAAAATTGATGCCACGCGACAAGAACTTTTTCCTTTCTTTACAGTACACGCTCCCTCCTGTGACATGAACAGTACACTACACCACGCACGTACCGGAAGGGGAAGAACCGGAAGTCACTTTGACCGGATATTTCTTAGCAAAAATTTAACTTAAAAATTAAAAATATTTTCGAGTCAGTATGCAACTAGACCTATCAATTCGCAACATAAAGAATTGTTCTATTCTTACATTGCAGCTACGCTTAAATTAAATTAGCTAAATGTCGTAATATTCACTTAATTACTTTTTGTTATCGCATGTTGATTTATTTTGACATTGCGTTATAACTGTTCTTTCAGTCCAATCAATCTCATCAATTTATAAATATATGATTTCGTCTACATGCAATTACAGCACTTATGAAACGTGTAAGAGGCCATGTAATTGCAGCATTTTGAAATCAGCTATTGCTGCAAATCATGCACTTTCTGTAACGGAGTGTCAAACTGTGACCTACCACACAACACCAAATGAAGATATTGAACCTTTACTTTCATTAAGATATTTTACATTCCATATTGCTATAGACGATCTACCCTACACATTGTTATATAAGCGAATGTTAAATATACATTTATTCTCTTTCCATTCGCCACTGGTCGACCAGCTCTAGATAACTACATGAAATCTCGACAGATCTCTATTTCTGCTTGATCTAGTAACGACACGGTGCAGCTATCTGAATACGCACAAAGCAAAGCATTTCTTAACTTCTACCGGAATATCTGACGGTCTCTTTAATCAAGGTGGCGTTTCCAAAATGTCGAGGGATTGTCGTCCAAAGCAAGTATTTATTAGAACCCCAATGATTATCATCAGTCTGTGTATGTCGGTTGGACAAGTCCAAAGCTTAAAGAAACCAAACCAAAGGTCTCAAGATACCGAGGTAACGTCGAAGCCACCTACTCCAAATGAGATAATTGAACATAGAAATGTTTTTCCATTTGATGATAACAAACGAGGATGGCAAGCCTACCAACATTGGGAACTTAATGAACCTCTAGCAACCATCTATGAACAGATCACTTACACGGTCACGGTTGGAAATAGAAAGCGGCAACATCTACTAATTTCAGGAGCAAATTTTCCCTTTTCGTATTTCGAAAACAAGCCGGGTGTGTTTTCAAACTGGTTGTACACCGTCAACAGCTACTCGTGGGAAAACGTGGATAATGGCGATTTCCCTCCCGCATTATCATCTCCTGCCATGATTCAACTTTGCTCAAAGATTATTGCTTTCGAAGGCGATAATTTTAGATATGAAAGTGTTTTAATAAACAGAGCGTGGATATTTGACACATTCTTGCTTTTCTGGCAGAAGATACAAGTAGACGGTCGTCTTCCTTCATGGTTGGATCTTGAAACCATCGGCCGATGGAGCCCAAAGATCGCTGCGGTTGCAGTTTTTCAGTCAGAAAATAATTGCAAATGCCATCAATCTGCATTCGTCTTGCTCCATTCCTCAGACATTCCAAGTTCTATGTACGAAGTGCGATGTGTCTATCGAAACGGTACTGAAAGGTACAAGTGGATTCACATCGAATCTAACATTCAAGTCCCATCAGGATATCGAGTCAAGTTTATAGCTTCTTCCTATTCAAGTACCATTCTTCTTTATGATCCGGTTAACCAAACGTTGTGGAAGTTTGAAAATATAACATGGACGAATGTAATTACAGTTCCCTCTGGTCTGCAACCATTTTACGACACTTCACGTTCAGAAAAATTTGGCTGTGCTATTACAACAAACAACAGCAGTTTCATTGTTTTCAACATACTTGATAATACAGTACTAAATTTTGATTTAAAACGTAAAAAATTTACTATTGAAGTTGTGGTAGGCGACATTCCTGATCATCGCCATGATGTAGTGTCTAGCGTTAGTGAAAATCAAAACACAATTATCGTCTTCACACTTGATGCGCCTCTTGAGAGAACAAGGGTTTGGAAATTTAACTACGAACGTCAACGTTGGAGATGGAGAAAATTGTCAAGTCCGAACATTCAACCTAACTTTGTAGAATTATCAACTTATGCCCTCAAAAGCAATTATCTTACATTTGCACCAGTATTAATGATGGAAACTTATGATTCATGGATTTTAGCTACGTGGAACTTAGATCTAACAAGTATGCAGTGGTGGAAGAAACATGTTTCCAATTCTTTTCTTGAGAAAGATGTAGCTTATTGCGAATACGGTGATATCTGCTGGCTAGGTAGCTGCTGGATCGGTAACTGTTGTTTTCTTACACTTTCCAATAACATCAACAAAAATGTTATGGAGGTGTTGATCTACAATAGTACGGACAATAAATTGAAATTGTTGATATCAAATTCTTTAATAGAAGTTCGCTACTTTATGTCGTTCGTTGCTGTGAATAAAACTACAGCTATCCTTTTTGGCGGAAAGAATAGCAGTAACACTTTGAATGCTATTGCATTCAATGAAACAGTGATAATGCACATTCAGCCAACGTTTCAGTGGAGACAGTCTACCAGAGACATATCTTATTCTGTGCAACCTAGTGCACGCTTTCACCACGCAGCGGTAATAATGCAGTCACAAATGTATGTATTTGGTGGAAAAGATGATTCCGAGGCATGTTTAAGTGATCTCTGGGCTTTTGATATTACGACAGAAAGATGGTCAGAACTGATATCTGACAATAGAGGACCTAACCTCTCGAACGCTTTCTCCTGTGAATATTCTGCAGCCTCAACTACTGGTTTAATATTTATCAATATAAACTCTATGTACCCATATAGAAGTTACAGTTACAAAAACAACGGACTACAAACGTGGATGTTCATTGTACAAGTCAAAAAGTGGTACTGTACCTCATTGCACATAAATTCAAGAAATATTCAATCAAAGGGATGAGTGAAAAGCTAGACAAATCTTTCTTCTGAAATGGATTTCTTGTCAATTTTGACTTAAATTCTAGAAACATCAAGTATTTAGTAGTTAGATGTCCAGCTGGATTTTCTTCGTCAAATATTTCTTACCGATCATGTCATTTTTGCGAACAAGGATATTACAGAGAGACAATGTTCGCTGATCCAGATTGTGTTCAGTGTCCAAGCGGTCTAACGACTGCTGACATAGGAGCTCGCAAACTCTCAGAGTGCACAGTTTGCCATGAAAACCAATGCAAATACGGCAAATGTGTACTTTATTTCAATGACGATACATTTCGACCTGCCTGTCAATGTTACGTCGGCTTTACTGGTTCTAAATGCCAATATCCTACCTACTTTCTCATAGGAGCAGGAATTGCTCTATTCGTTGCTGTAGCAACAGCAGGTGTAACAGCTTATCTTTTAGTGCTAAATAGAAAAAAGAAAAGCGAGCGTGCTTGGCGAGATGAAGTAACCGTGTTAACCAATGTATGGCAAATAGATGAAGATGAAGTGGTGTCAGGAGTACTAATCGGATCTGGTGCATCTGGGACTGTTTACAAAGCTTACTACAGAAATCTCATCGTAGCAGTAAAGAAAATGATGGCATTCGGTCTTCCCCAGTCTATAGAAGACTTTGAAACGGAGATAATGTTTATGAGAACTGTAAGACACAAGAATATCGTTCTCTTCATTGGTGCAGGAAAGTCGCAACCAGAAGACGCTCCTTTTCTTGTCATGGAATATATGGAGCGTGGATCTCTAAAGAACGTACTCTACGATTTATCAATAGATGTCGACTATGAGCGTAAGCTATCATTTGCCATGGATTCAGCAAGAGGTATGCATTTTCTTCACACGTTGGAACCGCCTCGAATACATCGAGATCTGAAAAGCGATAATCTTCTGGTAAGCAAAGACTGGATTGTTAAAGTGGCTGATTTCGGTTTAGGGAGGACTGTTACCCGTAACGTCAGAGGGCAAAGTGAACAAATGATTAAACGGAGACATCGCTCAAATTCTCGACATGTTTCTCTACTTTCTAGACGAGAAGGTTTATCTTATGCAGGTGTTGGAACTGCGAGATGGCGAGCTCCAGAATTGACTCTTCGAGAGCCATACGATTCCGCCGTAGACGTTTTCAGGTATTATCTAGAGCCTAGACAAATATAAGTAGCTACAGTGTGACATAAGCGTTTTGCATTTCCAGTTTTGGAATTGTGTTGTGGGAAATCTGGACAAGGCAGCTTCCATTCGATCAATACGGATTCGATTACGAAGTAACCGACGCCATAGTTGCAAACGAAAGACCTGTAATTCCTCGAGATTGTCCACAGCCGTTATCAATGATTATGAAAAACTGCTGGTCACGCAGATGATCGGACAGACTTTCGTTCGGTCAAGTTATTTTGCAACTTGAATCTATAGAGAGCATCTAAATCGCAATATTGCAGTTAGGAGCAGCATGCATTGCTTGCTAAAAGACTACGTCGTTCTGCTGCAATTACTGTATACGCAGAGACCAGTTTGTTATTGAAACTGAACCATTTCGTTTGGTCTTACGAACATGGTATTAACAGCTATATAGTATCAATTTGAAGTTACTTAAAGCATGATATGATTTGAAGCGTTATCAAGACAAACGAATTATCTAAGAGAAAGAGCGAAGACTCAAGAGATTATTGCGTGACTCCGAACCAGTCAAGCCATAATGTAAGTGAGTGATATGTTGTATGATAACTCAGACTACTGATCAATACTTTGCACTCAAATACGTTTATTGCCTTTTGCTGTGTAAAATGAATAATTTAATTAGAACAGTTCCATCCGCCACCATCAGGAAGCGGCTGTGTTATATTGATTCTGGGATACGTCACACTATCGAATCTATCACTCACTCTTCCATATCTGATACTAGTCTCGCCTAGCCAGACCTCTTTCTGCCGCGTCCTCCCCGGCGAAATGCTGTCTGGTGAACGGCCTTTGATGTCGCTGTGTGCCGCGTAGCCAGAAATCGGCTATCTAAAGACCGGATTTTGTTTCTTAAACGCTTCACTAAAGACCAGACTGGTATGCACGCAATGCAATTCTATCTCAATTAGCTTCTCTTGTTTCTTAGAGAACAACTCGAAGACTACAGCTTTAGAGTCGCTGCTGTTTGTGAAATCTGCATGTTTACAGCAGCCATTAAACGCGGCCACGGGAACGTTGACGTCGACAGTCTTCGATTTCATGCAGCCATGATCGACGTCGTACGATCTAGCGTTGTGCGCTTGTGTCACAACGGAGACTGAATGAGAACGTACTGGATGGATGCGAACGTACTCGGTGCTGTTTGGTGTTTGCTGTTTTTTGACGTCTAAATCGACCGCAGACAGTCCAGAGTGAGCGATGTCTGGAAGGGCTTGGAGCTGCATGACGTCATCGAAACAAGATGAGTCGTCTTTCTGTGTGTGGGTAATCATTTCATGTGCTTTTTGCTTTGCTTTGGTGAACACATACAGTAGCAACCAGGAAGAGACCACGTTGACAGAAATGCTGGACGTCCCAAGGTGGTACAGATTCGATGTGTTGTTTGGAAGAGCTCTGGATAATTTTGGATACTGCATCTATAATTAACTAAAAATGAAATGGATGCGAGCCCAACAGAACATCGCTCAGTTTGTTCTCGGGGCCGCTCAGATTCTATCAACGGTACGGCGCCGCTAAAAGTCGCGGATTGCGTGGACATGTCATGTTCACAATACCCGCAGCGCCCTTGTTGTTACGTGGCACTGCTAGCGTTCAACTATTGCGAACCGAGTCTAACAGCCTACGTCGACTATACTGATTTCATAGTTACTAACAGCCATTGTCCTTATTAAATAATTAATTAAGCAGTTTACATTATCCTACGTACTGTATACGCACCGTCTCTGTAAGGCTCGAGGTCTAACGATTACCAAGATTATCCCTGTGTGCTCCACACTCTACACTTTTGTATGTGTACTGTTTTCTTTCATTGGTATTATACTAGTAAATGAAGCTGTGTTTACACCGTCGCTTCACAGCTACGAGCGTGTGTGAGTGTGTGTGTGTGTGTGTGTGTGTGTGTGTGTGTGTGTGTGTGTGTGTGTGTGTGCGTGCGTGTGTTCATGCATGTGTGTGTGTGTGTGTTTGTGTGTGTGTGTGTGTGTGTGTGTGTGTGTGTGTGTGTGTGTGTGTGTGTGTGCGTGCGTGCGTGTGTTCCTGCATGTGTGTGTGTGTGTGTGTGTGTGTGTGTGTGTGTTTGTGTGTGTGTGTGTGTGTGTGTGTGTGTGTGTGTGTTTGTGTGGCACGTGTGTATTTATTATAAATATTAATGTACATTTTATTAATTTTTGTTTATCTATTGTCATTATCATTTTTTATTCATTAGCTTGTTGCTTGAATGTATAATTCTTTGAAAACACAAGGATGCGTCGATGTGATTAAAGATAATTAACTAACTATCATCAATTCCCACACTACACTTCGAATTCAGCACAAGTGACAGAAGTGACGTTGTGTGTGTGTGTGTGTGTGTGTGTGTGTGTGTGTGTGTGTGTGTGTGTGTGTGTGTGTGTGTGTGTATTTATTGTAAATATCAATGTATATTTATTAAATTTTGTTAAATTATTGTCATTATTATTAATTAATCATATTAATTATTAGCTTAATTGATGCTATAATATAAACGGCAATTCTTTGAAAACACCTGGATTTATCAATGTGATTAAAGATAATTAACTAAATACCATCAATGTCCCACACTACTTCGAATTCACACAGCTACGCAACTCTTGAACGGCGCGGGCTTCTTATCTACGTTATGTCTCAATTCTGCATGTATAGCGCTCTTGTATCACTGGAAGTTAATAAATTAATTAACTGTCGAGATGGACTATCAGATCATTATCATACTTTTATTGAATCGTCGCCATCTTTCGTTCCGCTAATTCGTTGTAGCTAGAGATCGGTGTACGTCTCCTAGATGCATAGAAAATACTGGTGAAGCGACATGCATGCACATCTAGCGACCGGATCCAGAAGAAAGCAGCGTACACAACGTTTCCCACGATTCTTTCTTGCAAGACGACGTCGATCATTCATCATCAGTCCTACTTAGAACATATTGCTCTCTTGATCGCAGATGACATGCTGGTGGTGCGCATGCAACGGTGCTTAGAGTTAGATGAATGGTCCCATGGGACCTTCGCTTGGCGTCTTGAAGAACGATAAATTCGTTTGTTTTGCGATTCTTTTGTAAAAAGTAACAAACGCAAACAACTATTACCTGATCTTTATTCTGCGCTTCTCGGTTTGACGACATTTTGACCGTAAAATGGAGGTTTACGACATCTCGGCTTTTCTGTCATAATGCGCGGGATTGTTACGTCACCCATTGTTGATGTGCCAAAGGTCTGCTGATTGGCTCTGCCAATTCCCGAGAGTGATTCACGCTGACAAGCTAGTATTGCGTCACCTACGTTTCGCGTCCCAAAACGATTGCTGATTGGCTCGACAAACTCCCCGAGCGTGACACATGCTTACAACAAACATAGATAGTTACAAACATGGTTGCAAACATAGGTACAAACATACCGACAGACAGACCGGAAGTCAATACAGCCCGTTTAGAGTGAGCTTCTCGCGAAGCAGTCCACCACTTAATGTGGTGTTCTTCTTTTACGCTCGTAGCTTAATTATTCCCCGGGAAGGGATGGACAATGCGCGAGAAGGGCGCAGCAAGCTGCCATCCCTGTCCCAAGTTCCAAAGATTGAGTTAATCTTGGAGCCGAGCTATGTCCGGCGTCTCAGAGATTAAGCTGAGAGAACAGATACTACACTTGATCTTAGCCAAAAGGCCGAGAAGCGATAACCAATTGTTAGTGGTGTGCTGATCTGATTGGTGTGTGATGAACTGACACTTGTGGATGATGAAGTGATCGCTTTTGATCGATTCGACTTGTTTGATTTACAGTATGGTTATTTTGCTATGTCGTAGAGGACGAAAATCATACACAACTGTTGAAGAGACGTCGTACGTTTGTGACCGTACTCTCTCAACTTATGTGGGCGTGGCTCGTTGAGTTGTGACGTACAAATTCGTTTCGCGAACGTCGTGCAACGTCTCGAGTGCATGCTTGCAAAGGTTGGATTGTTGTCGTTTCACGCAATTGTTTGCCGTCAGCGCTCAAAATGCAGAGCAACCTGGTAAAAAAGAGTAGAGAGGCACAGGTGGGCGTGTCTACTTGTGACGTCCTTCATCTTATTTGATCAATGTTAAAATTCTCTGTACGTGTAAATCACAAAGCGTAGTGTATCTTTCGGGATTGCAATTTGCTGAATATGTAGATAAGTATCGAGCACAATTACTAAAATGATTCTGCTTAAGTTCATACAGAAGTCAACATCAGTTTGCAACTCGATTTCCTTCATCATGCCTATCTCAGCGATTTACCAAGCTTTGCATAAAGATATACTGTTATCCTAGGGTGTCAGAGATTTGCCAACAGCACGCGCGAGGCTCCTAATTCTTAATTTATAGTATTTTTAAATTCAAAGTTATGAAGTTTTGGATCAATCAGATGTTCAACATCCCATCCGATTAAAATTTAATAATTACCCATCTGATCACATGATTGCAAGGGTCAGCGACATGTAACTAATAAAAGTAGATAACATCATTTCTACTGTACAGTACAATGGTAAATAGTCTATAATATTGTCTTAAATAAAAACTTCATTTATCCAAAAGCTGTATGTCCAGAATGAAGTAGTCACTATTCTCGGATAACTCCTCGTGTCGTATAAAAATTCTACATTTAATGACATACAATAACTGCTAAAATCAAAACTAATTTTTGACAGTGCTGGTGGCAATACTATTACCTTGATGTTGTTGATTATAATTTAACTATTAATTAAAATTATTAACAAATCTAAAACATGTCAATAAAAATTGGCTTAGTTTGCGTATACTCCACAAAACTGTCCTTAGAACATGAAAGTATTACATAAGACTGAATTAATATTAATAGTAATAGCGTGCTCTTCTATTGTCGGATGCTGTTAAAGTTTTTCAGAAGAACAGAAACACAAGCAGATAAACCTTAACTAAGTGAGCAAAAAACAAACTCTAGTATTACATACAAAACTCGAGAATCAAATACAATGGAAAACAACCTTAATTAACTATAATGAAATCACTGTAGTCACAAAGACAAATATCCTACCTTGAAATTCTGACTCGCTCGTGGAAGTCGACAGAGGCGTAGGGATGGCATCAATGCGAAGTAACGACAATTAGCTTGATTCAATGAATGTAACCTCCGTCGACCGGGTTTCGCAAATGCATGCACATTGCAATATCGTCATTAAATATATTAAACTAATTAGGTAACTGAAATCATATGGTCAGCGTACTCTTGTTCCCCATCAACCATTTTGGAAGTTCTAGTAACAGTGTTTGAGCAAGTTGATATCTAGGACTTGTGCTAACAACCTTGCAATGGCGTCTACTGCAGCTTTCCGTTTTCTTCAAATTGTAGCTCGTTTTCACGAAGACCTATTTTAACTCGAGGTAGTGACTATATAGTCTACTGATTAGAGGGCGTGATCCCCGTTGATCTCGTGGTTCCTAAGCCTGTTTTCCACATCTAATAGCTGTTCAATACCTTTGAAAACATCCATCGATTTGTACGCTAATAAACCGAAATGCGCATTTTGGACGGACAACTGGAGAATTGGAATGGAACACATGCACTCAGACAGTAACGCTAACTGTGGTGCCAGATTTCGACAATATCAAGTGCCAGTCAATATGTCCAGCCTCGATCCTTCCCACGCTCTTAATTAACCAACAGATGCCAGTAAGTGTGCCACCGCTGTTTCGTAACTGAAGCTAGAATACGAGGATTTAGCACTCTAACTAGTGCTACTTCATTTAACACCAGCGATAACAATGAGCGCATGCGCTGTATTCCAATTTTCTGTCCGTCCTTTCTAAGACAAGTAGTTACTGGTATATGGGTAGGTAGGGTTTCAACCTTCAAAATTTGTACTTTTGCCAGTTGTTGATTTCCAAAACATTTTTGAATAACTGATTAAAATGATATATTATTTAGTTACCTTTTGATGACGTCACTGCAATAGTAATAGATAATAAATTTAACTTAGCTGAACATTTGGTTCTAGTATTATATTACTTGTCTCGTAAAACTTATTATTAATGTAAACACGTTTAGCTGATTAAATAATTATTAGTAATTTTTAAACCTTAAGAATTATAAATTGGTGACTAGCAGGTCTGTTATCCTAAAAGCGCAACAATAACCCTAATTATGACATCGCGCCTCGGGTTAGTTAATTGAAGCTCAATACGTTGAGTTGGTCAATATTGTAGTCTGCATGACTTTAGTTGACATTGCAGTACGTGATCCACAGGTTGGCTTAAGAAGGGAGGCACAAGCGACTACAAGTCTGTATAACGTCATACACTTTATGATGTCACCGCCAAGTGACTCGACTTACCGACCGATATAAAACAGCTACAGGACATATGCATCTTACTCCATTTTTATTTCAAGTTAAGGAAAATTATGTTTGGGCAATGAGTTTAATAATGACGTTATTTATGTTTTAGTTACGACAGTACTGTCATGCTTTCTCATAAACGTGAATTTGATTATACGATATTAGACACTGCTTATAGCCATGTAATTAAGAATAGAAATAGCAGAGGTGATACTCATTTACTGTTTCTCCACAACATGCCATCCAATTAATTGCAGGAATACATATGCACTGCAGTTAGAGGCATCTGTCAGGCGAAAGGCATTGAGCTTATTACAGCTATTACGTTTTAGCTACAAATTACTAGCTACATATTTATTCCGGATGGGGTCAGTCCACACTCTTACATTTACTATTTTGAAATGCGAAGGATAAATCTTGCCAATGCAGACAGAAATATTATACTTATATATATATATATGTATATATAAGCAATTGAGGGCGCTCCTAAAGAGGAGAACGTGCTTGCAATACCATCATGTAGATCAGCTCCTGTATTAAATTGTAACAATGCTTTCAGTTAGAAAGAAAAACCTTCTCAGTGTACAAATAGTTTATTTTATCTTAACAGACATATAACAGTGACACGTCACAAGCAATTAGAATATTGTAAAAACAACTATTTCTCCCAGTCACTTGAAGAAAAAATGTGTCGAAATGTGTCTACAATGAGACACCGAGTTAAGATATTCAATTACAAAGTTTCATAAATTTGTCACAGTCGATATTGATATCCATGTTGTACCCATACTCATTTCTATTTAAATGGAGGGGAAAAAACTTTTATTTCTTGTCATTTCTCATCAGCCAACGAGCTGCAGACAACAGATGAACACCGTGCAATTTCAAAAGATTTCTACTATGAATTCTGCAAACGTCGCGCAATGTTTCGAGTTTGTGCAAAGATTAGGGTCGAAATATGTGTTGTTGCATACATGTAAATTTTGCCGTCTGTGCAAAGCATGCAAAGCAGGCCGACATAAAAGCGAGGAGAACAGCAATTGTGACGCCATATCAAAGTAGGCGTTTCTGGTTTTTTTGTACGTGACACGTTTATACAAGTAAAGATTACATATTAGCAATTAAATCTCCGGCTTGATTTACTTTATGCAATATATCTGAGGGACATGGCAAGACTTGCAGAAAAGATTTGTATACAAGGAGACGACGTTCTCTGATGTAAAAACACACGTCACGTAATAGTGCATCAAAATATTTCCAATTCTCAAGAAAAACGGCCGCAAAATTCTACGTTAAAAATTAAAATTAAAATTTTCATTTTCAAAATTAAATAAGACAACGCCGGATAAAATACATGCAATCGCTGTTGCGTCCAAAAAGACTTTTAGCTTTTGATGACTAAACGTGTTCTCTTCAAGTGTAGGTTTCTTCACTTGCGTTCTAGAATTACTTCTATAGTTGAAAGATATCTCATCTATGACGTTGTGATAATAATCACATATCAGACTCTCTTGTGATCGTATCAAGTGCGCATGTCCGACGTTGAGAGAGCCTATTGATTAAATGACAACCTTCTTCGTATCGATTGATATACCAAGAATAAACTGATTACCTATCAAGCACAAAGGCGCGATACACTTGATAAGGTAACGTAACTGCTTTAAACACATCTATGCTATATTATCTTTCGACAGCAGTGATGACAATATCGTTAAAAATTTATTAATTAATAACAAAACATTGATCTCATTGAATAGGCCCAAGCTAAAAAATTAGCTACTCTCGTGATAATACCTTGGTCTTCGATATT